>NC_049985.1:12861362-12863652 GCF_000003815.2 Branchiostoma floridae | reverse complement strand
ATGACAGATCAGGCTAGAGGAACCCACAGCGAGTTTTTGCAGGCAAATCTGAGGTAAATTTGTGAGAAAAACGAAGGGGAAGCTAAATGAGTGCAAGGGCCATGATTCTTGTTGGGCAGCCATTAGTGCGCACTGCTCTGAACAGGTAGGCGATTCGTCCAACAGCGTCCATGTAAAAATTCAACTGCGCACTCATCTATCATCGCGTAGCACTAGTAACTCATGCAAACTAACGATATAACATCAAGCTACACTTTACCAATTTTTCCGAAAATTTGATAAAATACAGAACGCGTAGAGAGAATGTGAACTTACCTCAAAGTTCTGCAGCGAAGCCTATGGTAAAGGGCAGCACTACCCACGCTACTTATGCTGCATGCCTTGTTCTAATGTCGCTTCCCTGATTGGTCAGATTTGTTTTCGTATGTGGCCGACGCGCGCGCTGATTGGTTGGCTAAGTTTGCCACAAAGCTGTCACATTCCCGCCAGCCCTGACGTCGATTTTGGCGCGAAATTTTTGTCCGTCTGCTTTGGACGGGCTTCAAGCTACAATACAAAGGGGCTGTATACAGACGCCAAGGCAGAGTTACCATAGCCCATTATTGTTCTGCGCCGTTTGGCGTAGACCTAAAGAGGCTTGGTTTACAACACGCCTGACCTGGCAGAGGTAACGTGAAATAGACAGAAAAAAAATGCCATGCTGTTTAAAGGTCTTTAAAGGCGAATTGAGTTTAAACGCGCACATTATTGATATTGTGTTTGTGCTCATATTATCTCATCTTATCATGCATCAAAAGTTGGAGCGCAATAACTTAAAGCAAGGAGGTTAGAGGAAAAACTAATTTCTTGGAGCCTACTGTGTTTTGCTTTGCCTAACGATTCATGCGGATTCATAGGAACTGGATATCAAGGTTGGACAAAACCCATTTAAGTTTGTGAACTTTTCTCGTTCCTCGAATGCAAATACATGTAGTTTCTCGGGTTGTTGAAGAGAGGTACAAAAATGTGGCACGCTAATAAGAAAATAACATTTTATCAAGGAAGTTTTTATCAATTTATATATGACAAATAACTTAATTGACAGATAACATTATGCATTTTGTGACATAGGCGATCTTCAAACCAACAGTCATATTATCATTTTGAGTACAGCGATGCTACTTGGAATGCGTGGTATCGAATGATCTCCAGAAATATGAAAAGTAATTTTCATTCCAAGTCCCAAAGGACCAAGTTAAAGGGTGTCGTGTGCCACAGACACAGGAAAGTTTGACATAACCTTTTTCTTGTATTTCTCACGTAAGTGTAAACTGTTCCATTCCATTTCAATCTAACTATTATACAGGTATAGATAACATACATTCTATACTAGTCTTTTATAATCATTAGCGTTTCTGTTGTATAAGACTCAAATCGACTGCATTAAATGGACCAAAATAATTGCTGATTGCGGTAACATTCCTCCCGATTTGAGGTGGGCGGAGCAACTGTCTCAAAATGTTTTATCTGGCCAATGGACGTGAAGAAATATTGTCACGTGACAAGGTTTGTATTCGGGTGCCACTTTCGTGCCGCGAAGCTGCCGATTCAGGAATCGCCTCTGTAGTGAGAGGAGTTTAGACATCAAAAAAGGAGTCTGCAGTCGACTGAAGATTTCATAAGAAATTGTTTGACGCTGTGGGTATGAGCAGAATGTCGTTGACAAACTTGTAGTAGGGACTGAATTTGGTTGGGATTGGTTTGAAACGGAAGATCGTCTGGAAATCCCCGACCCCGCGCCAGCCTGCCCCCGATCAGCTGGGAGCCTTCTCTTGACCGAAGTACGAGTGGCAGCGAAGGCCCACTGACGTCGCCTGGTCCGTGTTTAAAATCCTGGGCTCGCCTGCGGTGTGGAAATCCATTTTCTACCTGAACTTCTTCCTCATTCTGTTGTCAGCCCTGTTTCTGATCAGCAGCAGCGAGTAGCCGGGTCTAGAAGCCGGTTACACTTCGGGGCGAGCACGCGCCAAACTGTCAACAAAAGGATCGCGAGGCGACCTCCAGTCTGCTGAACTCAACGTTCCCAAAAGGGCATTTAGGGCAACAGATTGACTCTGCGACATTCCTTTATGAAAGTGACCCAAGTTGAAGACCAGACAGTCTTCTATTAGTGCTGGAAAGGCCGCTACAGTTACTGTACGGAGGACCTATATCGTCAGCAAAATCTTGTATGTGTGTGGGAGCCATATTGAACAATATACCATTGTTTCGAACATTCTCCGGAGCTTCTTTCAATTATTCCATCTAGCTG
>NC_049985.1:12817124-12859521 GCF_000003815.2 Branchiostoma floridae | reverse complement strand
GATGACTAAACATCCAACAGAAACTGTGATGAATTCTGTTGCATCTTCAAGACCACAACTCCTGTACATGCCTGATAATGCATTGTAACTAAGGTACACCAAGCATGTCAAGTTAAAAGCTGTCATAATTATTGTTGAATCATTGACAGATTATTGATATAAACACTTCACCAGCCAGGCTGATTGCTCACAGTCTTGTGTATACATATCATATTCTGGGACAGTGCTGGAATGCAAAGATTCAAAGGAGCTTTGTCTTCATCTTGCAAGATGTCTCACATACCAGTGCATGTCTAGAAGTGGTAGACAGAGAATAGTCCTATAGTGTTGCTATCAGCTATCTCCAATTTTATGAATAAAGACAAAAGGCGTTAGATCTATTTGCTCTGCTTTAAAAGTGCTAATTAGAATTTGGGATAAAAATCAATATTTCTTGTAGAAACACAATATTTCCACATTAGTGTGTAGGCTTTTTGCTATAAAAAGAAAGAAAGTACAATGTATTCCCATTGTTCACAGTTTTGACAAAGACAAAGTGTTCTTTCCCTATCTGTAGCCCACCATGGAGGTGTTGATCGATCACCTGCATATATGCAGGTTGAAATTGCTCAGCTGTAAAATTCCATTTCACCTCAGGCTCATACTGGTACATGTACTAGTATGTGAAAGCCAGTATTGGCTAATTCAAGTTCCAAAATGTATTTGAAAAAGTATGAAATATTGGGACAAGTTTGCAGTGAGCATAGTTTGCATCACAATCCTATACTAGATCTTTTCTGTTTATCAGTTTTGTCTAGCCTACATACCAGACAGTGATACTGGATCAGCTTTCTTGTCAGGTCCCTTGCCAAGTAGTTGATGTTATTTACTTAAGTATCTGTATATGTACAAGACACACAAGCTCTAAAGTATAAGATAGAAAATGTTGTTATGTGTGGCTATACTGGTAATTACAAGCCATGAAATACATCTACTAGTAAGGTTATTCTAAATGAAGGTTTCTAATAAATTCTCCAATTCAAATAAATACATTTAGATAGAAATAAAAGAGGACTTATCTATACAATGTATTTCACATACTAGTAATTTCCAAGAAATACAATTTGAAACAATGATATTTTCCGAAAAAAGTTGTCCAGTGGTATCTATGTCACTTATTTGTTCAAGGCATTTGATACTTTCCTCACGAGTGCATGAATGGTTATGGTGTTATGTTTTCCTCCACAGGCACGCCACATATACATCTGTGACCACCACAAAGGTGTGATCCAGAGTGCTCGCAGTAAGAGAAAGAGGAAGCTGAGTGATGAGGATGACAACTCCCCAGACCACGACTATGATGGACCCGAGGTGGGTACAAGTGAATGTTACCATGACGTATGTAAACAAAGCTTGTTTCTTCAAGGTCAAGACCTATATGTCACTCATTATACATGATATAATGTTGAATTCTTGTCACTACGGACTGTCATGTACACAACATTTTTAGTGATACACTACGGATCCAAATTTTGCCAAATTATAATATGGTCGCTAGTCTTCTAGAGATGGTCTTTGTAGACACAGTAGTGTGGAAAAAAGAAAGAAAAAAAACAACCAAAAAACAATGAAGCCCCTCCGGGCTTGTACCACACACCAAGTGTTGATACATTTCCTTTCCACTACAAGCTGCGATCTCCAAATAGGAACCTACTACGAATAGGAACCTACTACTAGTGCAGAGTCTCATCTTTTATTATGTACTATGCTTTACACGAGCATCCTGGCCAGCACTTAAGTAATGTTATGCAGTGCCTTCCCCTTCCTAAACAACTATACTTGGTTTGTGTAATGCTGGGAAAGAAGGCAAAGCCCTTTTCTTAGGCCAATTCTGTCCAATATGTTTTTTTATGGTTTGTTATGGTTCGACGGGAATGATCATTGCTTGTAACATGAATCTGTCTATCAATGGGTTCTATGTATGATTGATAGATATAATTGTTGATTTAACGTTGTTACTTTTTGTTCCCAGGTGGACCTCCTTGGTCTCCAGGTTAACACCTTGCGCAGGTACAAACGTCACTACAAGCTGCAGACACGACCTGGTCTCAACAAGGCACAGTTAGCAGAGGTGGGTCAACCCTGTGTAGCACAGATTATGTCCTCATTACATGTAGGCTTAACTTCACGCTTGTTTGTGGGCCAATCTGGGTGGTTTCCCTCTTGGCACTGTGTTTCATAACAGGACATTCATAACTACAGTCATGATACCACCAAAATTTGTGGTTGTACATGTATGTGTATCTTTCAGATACATGTGGTGTAGCCAAAAAATATCACAAATTTGCAGTTGATCAATGAAAGTCTTATCTTAGTAAAATATCTTTGGATTAATGTTTTGGTGACTGAAGTCTTGACGTTTTCTATGGCTCTGAACTGATGAGAAGACAAGAAGAACCTATGATACCCATGTCCACTTGTTCTGTCAGAAGCAAGAGCTTTGTGCAAGTTGATAAATTCATAGCTTTGTTGGGTCTAGTTGTTGTGTATGTACTCAGCAGACCACAATATTCCTCACCCAATGCTGGAACTGTTGGGACTACCCTTGCTTGGACAGCTTCTATACCATACTTGGAGCCAGTTTCAATTTAGAACACATGTTGTAGAATTTATGGTCTCAAACTTGTGTTGCTGCTTCAAGATACTGTAGTAAGCTATATATTAGGCCAGACAAGAATTGGTGTTGAGAGCAATGTTGCTATTTACTAATGTTTTCATGTTGTTTCTGTTTATGACTTACAGACCGTCAGTCGTCACTTTAAGACCATTCCAGTGCAGGAAAAGGAATGCCTAACTTTCTTCATCTACATGATCAAGAACCACAAATCCAAGTTCGACCAAAAACATTTCGGTCATGATAGTTAAGTACATGTAGACTATTTTAAGGAACAACAGTCTGACTTTGATTGTAGAAATCAGGCTTTGAGCCTATAATATAAATATCCTTGTAAGTAATGCTAGTATGTGTGAGTGTGAGGTAATTTTCACGTGTTCTAGCTGTGAAAATGTCCTTTGTGACAGACTGTGATACATGTATCTCAATTTTACGAGTAAACAATCATAGATTGTGGCACTTGTAGTTACATTTGCACATTGTCCTTACCTTGCATAAAATCATTTGGTAAAGCAACATCTTATCACTGTATCAGTTTTCCATCTGATGTTGTGACTATTATCAATTTCCATCAAAATTTCCAGAATATCATACACGAAATACTGTCATAAGACAGTACTCGTACCTTGCTTAATAGTTGATAATTTCTTAGATATCTATTTCTTCTTCACTGTTTCCCTTCTTTTTGAATTGGTTTATTATCATCTGCTGTATTTGTGTGTTAAACTCCCAAGGAAAAAATCTTATTTTTCGATATGAACTGAATTCACATTTCATTTACAAAACGTCCCATTAACCTACAATTTTAAACAGTAGTATATAACACAATACAATGAAGTCAAAATGTCACTGTACTAAACCCAAAGTTTGTGTAACTGTCAGTGAGTCAATTTTAAAGTTTCCTCCATTTTGAAAGATTTGCTAGAACATGCTTTTTGACTGTTTTTGGTTTTTAATTTTACACCTTCCCAGCAATATCACAGCTAAAGCAGAAAGGTACCCTTCTTTGATTACACATTTCAGTTTCCCCCAACTTTGTACCTCCAGGAAGTCCTTATACCAACTGCTGCCATGCACTGATGCTCTTTTGCTTGATTTTTGTGGTGTTCAAGGTATCTCACACATCATAAACTTGTGTTGTTTACAAGGCTCTATTTACCACTCTTCAGATCTCCTATGCCATTTTCTACGATTGATCTTCTGTGACTCCCAAGATAGCTGTTATTTCAGTCATATTTTAAAGGTTCTGCCTGTGTGTCTTTTGACCACAACTTCATTAACTGTGAGGACCCATTTGTTAATTAGATAAGAACATTATCTGGCTTTGACTAATACAGAAAATTATGCACTTCATTGCTGACTTTTCAAGTGATGATTGAATTTTCAATCATTTCAGTAGCTACTTTCCACCACAAAATAGATTGTGATCTGTTTGCAATCAAAGATCTTTTAGACCTTTCATTGTTTTGGGGAACAATTAAGCTTTTGGTTAGCATGCAAATTAGGTGTACCACAATAACGTGGTAGAGCAATTGTAAAACATTGGTCAAGGGTTTTTACTGCATCTGTAGTTTTGGTAGTAGTGGTAGTGGTAGAAGCACCTCACATGAAGTGAAATATTATTATGGAGGTCCAAATTTCTACCTGATGCCCATACAGTAGGTAACATCTTATTCTGTACTAATTTGGTATTTAACAACCCTGAGGAATGACATATAGTACGTTTAATGAAATCCCTCTCAAAATGATTTTAACCTCCCTGCAAAGCTAGCCTTTGTACCATATCTGTACTGGTTACATGGTCAGACAATAGGGTGATGGTTAACAAGGGTATTATGCATTAACACTGTACCTAGCAGCTTACTTATACCACTGTAACATACACATCAAACAGCATTAAAGCAGTATGAAGGGAATGTTTGGTGTCACAGTTTTTCTTTGCCTTTGTCCATCTGGACAAGTATGAATATCAGAAACATTTTCAGCTGGTACTATGAAAATGTTGGTGGATTCCAGAGCTCTCTTTAGCACCTGATCATGATATTCATATACAACACTGTACCTCATGTACTTTTGAAACAGATAGTGACAAGTATTGGTAATACTAATAGGTTGGTATAGCACCTTGTAAAATGTAATATGAAAACTCAGGAAAATCCACAGAAAATGATATTGATGTTTTAATGATGGATTTGCCATGTCAAGTGAGAATGAATGACACACATCACATACTGCTAACAGTTAGAAACATGGCATACCAAAAGTAAAAAATACTTTTAATCTGAGACCTGCATATTGCAGTTTGCCTACGAGACAAATGTCTGTTCTATTCAGTATCCATAAAATTCTTAATGAATTATTTCTGTGCAGCTTTCTTTTTCTTGCCCTTCTTCTTGGCTGGTTTATCACTGTTGGAAGGTTGCATGAGTGCAGTGGAGTCAGGCTCTTCTGTAGACCTGTATAACCAGAACAAGGCAATCAGAGATAGCAGATGGAGGTAAGCCTCCTTAGCAGAATACATAGAAACTGCAGTGCACACAGAAATGCCATAAGTATGGCATAACAACAATTTACTCCCAGTAAAAAAGTCAATTGACTTATGTGTAACAAGAGCAATGAGTAATATCTGATTAAATTATGTATGTTCATAATACAAATGTACATGTTTGAAGAATGTACTCAAGTCATCAACTATGAGCAGGCTTTGAGCAGGTGAGTTATGACTCTACAGTATTGTAATATATTCTTATCAGCAAGTACCAGAATACAGGGTGTAAAATCACAGCAGAAGGCCTGTCCCATGATAAACTAGAAAAAGTGCTGGGCAAGCTCAAGCCTGTGCAAAGGAAGCTTTATAGGAATTACACGGTTGTCATCTGCAGCAGTTCATGTTAAGAAAGATAGATCTATGGCCAAAGCTTTAATATTGTGGCTGCCATGTTACTTCTTTCTTTTATAGCACTGTACATGCTTGGCTGTTCTAAGACTTTTTAAGTACCAAACACTTGAAGAACTGTGCTTAGTTGCTTGGTGCTTAAAATTAAACTGTAAGATAACAGTATGTCTTACTTTGTTTCATCATCTCCCTGGAACAGCATTACTGTTTCTTCTTCCTCACTATCGCTGCCCTCTGCATGGGACACTGAAATGTGGACAGAATTTTATATATTTTGACTTATTTTCGACCCTTGGGGGACCAAAGAAAACCAAACCAGCCAAAAGCAAATATTTAATAATGAATAAAAAAAGAAAACATTTGAAAATACATTGGTGTAGGAATAATTCAAGTTGTTATCGACCTGCCTCCAATAAGTCCTAATTTAAAGCATTATGTGTCAACAAAGTTAACATTCAATGTATAAGGAAAACATACGTGGGGAAAGATTTTACCCGTACAATTTTCAATATTAGGTGGACGGTTTGTTAACTTTCTGAATTAACCATTTAAGCAAATGAAAAACAGACAGACATGAAGAGGAATTTACCAGTACCCTCACCAGCTTTAACAGGTCTTTTCCTCTCAGTTGGTTTGGAAGTAGCCACAGCTTCTCTCCCATTGGTTACACTCTTTTCTCTCCCCTCTTTTTCCTCTGACTCCATGTCTTCATCATCTACATCCCAGGTGTTCACTAGTCCTTCACCTATCTGTACTGTTCCAGGTGCCTGCAGGTGATGCACATGGATTTAGCTTAATACTAGTACCCGGTAAGATACATGCTGTAATACATAGAAATTGTAAGTGTGCCTTGATGGCTTCCAACCAAAATGCAACATGTTGCTCAACTCAGGTGAAAAGGTTACCTACGTTTGGACTGCCCTCTCAGATGGAGCATAAAGCCAGGGGCCCCATGTTTGAGGAGAGGCACAATGAAGATTACCTCACACATTGAAAAGAGCAGGAGCATTTCCCAGTGTGAGTACAGTCCCGTATTATGCAGCTTGTACATACTATGCAAAATTAGACATTATGCCTAAAAGCAGTTTATTTTTTAACAGAAAAACCTAAAGCGAGATCAAACTCACCTGTACAAGCATATTGGACATCCTGACAGTGACACATAGTCAAGGAAGAATGACTGAAATGATTATTTGGAATAATCAATTGCACATCAACCAGTAATGTAAATTCAGTAACTTATTCTGCAGAGAGGATGTTTTTGCTGTGTTTTAAATTCATGGCTGAAACAATTTTGTAAAACAGTAGTCGTACAAGGACACATTGACAGTATGACGAACATGCAGTGGAAAGGTCACTGTGAAAATGAAACCACCACAACATTTTCAAAATTTACAGTATTCAGCCCTTAGTACCAAAACTGCCATGTTGAGGCCAGTTTCCCCATCAGAAGACATTATTAATGTAAGTTAAGGATACGGTTTGTCCACTGGCCCAGCCTCCTGTATGACCTGACTGGCCTGCTGTGCTGCTGCTGTTGTGTCTATTGCAGTGGCTTCCTTTCTGTTGGTGGTTATTTTGTTGGTAGGGACTGATTCTGCAAAACCACACTTCTCTCCAGCTTGCCTAAGTGAAAAGTGTACACACAGTATTGTATACGACGAGTAAATATCCTACGTTTTGGACTGGCCCTTAGTGAGTCTGATATGATAGCTTTATTCAATAACAATAATGTATTTGTCAGCTTCTAGATTCTGAAAATGTCAACATTTTAAATTTGCCTGCTGTCCATTGAGATCACTGAATTCTGTGTACATTGGATTTCAAGTTAGTTGTGAGTTGGTTGTTACAACAAAAATATCATGTATAGTGATGTACTTTTACAACAAGCCAATAGATAATAATTTTCTGGTACCTTGCCTGGGCATCCTTGTCCAGTGCCCTCTGAATCAGCTCTATGATTTCTGCCACTTTGACTGTGGCAATCTGGGAACATCTTAAAACCTACAGGGAGGACATCAGAACAAACAGTAGGTACATATAAAACAAACAAGAAATGGCTCTATATCTGCACTGTAATGTAGTACTATTAGTATCCATGCAGTATTTCACTATACTGCTGCTGGGATCCCTCACAAAGGGGTATATTGTAGACAGCAATTGGCTAGTCTTTACTCTGCATTTCCATGCAGCTCTGTCCAATTCCACGTCCTTTGGCCTAACTTGATAATTTCATTGACTACAGATGAAACGGTCATTAGAAAAAACAGTACTACATGTAGTAATTGGCTGAAATCTACCACAAAAATATATTTGCATACAACCAGTACTACAGGTAGTACATTTTGTATTTGATATTGCAGTTCTAACAGTAACAGTCAGAGGGCCTCAGTGTGTATGTGAAAGAGTTTCCACCAAAACACAGTGATAACATAACTAATCATTTTCACCCTTGCAGCAGTGCAGTTTTAGACAGTTCCTAAACTCTTGCTGTACCTGTTCCTTGACCAGTAGCATGCCCCCGCTCATCATGAGGGTACAGATCTCTCGGTGCATGTTCATCCCCACCACCATCCTCCCATCCATTACACGCTCCTCTGAACGGTTAGGGTCAACCAGTAAAAACTCCCTGCATACAACAGGACATATTTGCAGTTCAAGGATGGAGGGAGAGAGTCATGTCCATGCGTGCAACCAGCACATCCAGATGATGATGATAAACTTCAAATCCACTACAGCAATTTTAACATACAGTATCCACATACATAAATAAACTCTCACCGAGCACAGTCAACAGTAAGACAGTGAAAGAGTTTAAGACAAGACTGGGGCAGGAATGGGGACTGCATCCAGACCTATTCGAGTACCACTTCACATACTGACCGCCCCAACTAGGACAGCCTTAATACCCGCAAGGGTGAGGTTCAAGGTAAAGATTCAAGGTAAAGATAAGAAACACATGTGACATTAAGTGACAGAGAGATTATCCTGTTCAGATATTTGAGGAAAACAAGTGTAAGCATAAGATGAAACTAAAACCTACCCTTGATCAAAGAAAGCAAATGTGACACAGACTGGCATGTGATGAACACTGAGGGGTACAGGATCTCTGTCTTCTGGTGAATGCTGTGCAGAACACAGTATTTCTCATTATAAAGTTAGGAGTTATCACATCTGTTTTCTATGTATCAAGAATAATTTACACTTGGATCACTCATCATCACTGTGTTGTGTGGGGGTAACAACTTGTCTATACTACATTATTTTGCACAAGAAAGTGTTGGCAAGAAGTACTTTTCACATGTGTACTTACAACTGTAACTTCTTCTCCCATCACAGACACATCCGGTCTCCTATAAAAGATGACACGAAAATTGTACTATATTGCTACTGCCTATATCAAACAATAGTTTCCATTCAGGTATACCATATACTGTAATTCCTGATTTTTTCACTGTAATGTTATGTTCACGGTTTTCACGGTGACGACTGTAGCGTGAACTTATCATTACCGATAAAAAATAATTCACAGACTTTTTTCATGCACACTTGCCTCGACAGTGAACATTTAGTTCCGAGAACAAGTTCAATTTTCTCAGACCGTGAAAATTTGGTACCGTGAAGATAAAGTGAATTACAGTACTGTACTTACATGTATGTGCCAGTAGTACATGTGCACCATCATTTCCTAATTTTTATAAAACAAGAAGGGATTTGGGGCAATTAAGCTCCATCCTTACCCCTCTCCCTCTTGTCTAATACAGCAGTAATTATAGAATTTGATGCAAAAGGGCTAACACAGCAAGAAGAAGTTAGACATTCAATGTGGCATTAGCATAGACTAGCAGCATGGTTCAGAGAAAATTGACCACGAAAACAAGGACATGACTATACCTGAAGTGACTCAGAGCTGTTATGGCTGCGATGCTGGCTGCATCCATGATATTTCCTTCATCATTCAACACATGGACATCTGCTCTAATGGACCACACCTGTTTGGGGAAGGAAGAATATTATAAGATTTATATGTTCAATGTTCAATGTTTTATTTATTAAGGTTCTCGCGGGCAAACACACATATGGCTCAATCAGCAGAGATGACAGCTATTCCATAACAATCCCTACTATTGACACAGTATGTTATGATTATGTGACAGCATTGAATTTATCATCCACATGTATTAAGATTAACATGTTGCATTGAGTAGTTTAGCTACTCCAATGTCATCTGTTAGATTTCCAAATGAGCACAAAAGTTAGAATGAACAATAATATATCTCATACTTTTCTCTGAGTAGCTCCAACTATGTATACAGTGGCACTTGACTTACTCATGAAGGCAGTACAGTTACAGTAGTATTCTCTCTATCAAAACCTAAGGCTTCTCTGTGAAGTAGCATTTATCAACTGAGAAGGTTGCATGATGCATATAACCGAGTATCTTGAATAGACTTCATAATATCTTTTTTAATCATACCTCATATGGAAACAGTTTACGTGTCAATGTGGTAATTTTCCAAGGGGATTATATTTTGATGATATGCTTAGATTGCACACCTGGGTCACTGGGTGGTACTTTGATTTGAGAGAGAAGTGAAAGAGTTAGACCTGACCTTTTCCCCAGCTACAATGCAGAGTGACTCTGTATCCACAGCTCTGGAGTCTCTGATGTTCCTCTCCAGTATCCTGTTCATCTCAATACCAGACTCTGTGGGTCTAGTAGGAGGAATGCTACAGTTGGCTTTTTCTTGTAACTGTATTTACAAGTACCAGTACTTGAGTTACTAAACACCTACAACAACCACAAAATAACATGAATTTCCGTTCTTTGTCAATGGAGTCTTTTCATAACATGTTCATTTTTGTACGGTAAATTCACACATCATACAATCGTTAAATATGACTATGAATGTATGTTTACCATAACATTTGAAAATTTTCATGTATTATAATGATGGTAAATACAGTCCACATACAGTGTACATTGTGGAAACTAGTTCATTTAGTTTGTGTTTTATTACCTTCCTGGTTCAAATGCAGGTGAGGCCATCGGTGACAGCTCCAGGTTGATAATAATGGACCCTTCTGTTGGTCTGTTCTTTTTGGGTTCTTCTATCTTACCTGAAACCTGGGCCAGAACCCTGCAGAGTCAATCATGTAGAGATTAGTCACTATAGCATTGATGCTCATCTGTGTGGGCAAATAACACTATGGTACAGTTGATGAGAATTAATAATTATTCAAGATTGTCTTCCAAACTACAACTTGTTAACCATCACTGTAGATCAGACAAGTAATACATTTACAACAATAGATAATTATGTCAAACGTACTTTGTGTCTCCTAGGTCAACAATACAACAGCCACGCTCCATACCAAATGACACCTTCAGTCTGCGGTAGTCGTATGTTTGTCGTCCATCTATCCGCTGTACAAATGACAAAAGAAGCACAACATTTAGAGATAGCTGGCGTAGATGCTATCATTAACATTACAAAGTTTAAGATCTAGTGAAAGGAAGTCATCTGTCTGGGAATAATAAATAATAATAACAACATAAGAGAGGCAAAGATAAAGCACCAGAAACTCACGTGACTGCATGTAACAACACAACATTACACCATTTTAGGCAGATCAGAACTGTGCTGCTGGTTGTCAATATAATTTTGAGCTACGTGCTATTTGTAAAACACATCTATTATGCATAGGTATCTAGATAGCACCCCCCCCCCCCCCCCCCCCTCCCCCAGCGCATTTTACGCTGAAACAGTAGTATCCAACCTTCCTGTCTCGTATCGCTTTCAGGATAAATTCCCGCTCACATGTAGACATGGGCACTTCCTTCATTATTGACAAAATATAGCTGTGAATGTCTTAATACAACAAATTAGTAAACAACAAAGTTTTGATCCACAGCTTGGAATGAACTTTAACCTCTCATTGCGAGATGGATGATGGGAATGGGCAGTGCCATTACTTTATTGAGGTGAACAATGTTGTCTTTTTTAAACTTTTCTGTCCCTAGATTTGGATCCAAAGTTGTGATGACAGAAATCGCGATTGTGCCATCATGAAAGCTATCTTATACAATGGCATATCGTCGAAAATATATTGCTATTGCTTCTATGTGAAATGTGCCTAATTTCGAAAGATTCTCTTGTGACTGTGCTTTAGATTTGTGGAAGGGGTCAATTGCAAAGTATGAAATACTTTTTTTCATTTACTGAGCTCACAATAGAAGCTTTTGTTAGTTTTGTAGCTCAAATTTCTTGATTTTCTAGTCGGAAGCAAACTCCCCCATCGCACCTGTGTAAATAGACTCGCCCAAAATGGCTGCCTTTTGAAGAACAGTATCGTGCATCCAGTCGGACCAGAAATAATGTCCCATTTATGACATTCCCCACCGATCTAGTCGCGCAAATCGCCTGCAGTGAAGTATGCCCGTTCAAGAGCTTTCCGAGATTACCGCCAGAGCAGGTCAGTAGTTTTCCGATTGTTGAAAAATGGACAAAAGGCAGAAGGGGCGGGGACCAAAATAAAATGATGTCCAGGGCATAATGGTTGGTGATTTGTCAGGAGGAAGGCCGTTTTAACGCGGGGTCGCCGCAGATCTAACCCCACTCATCGTATCGTTTTGCACAAAGCTCCCAGTCAAGCTGGGTTCTGTGCCACCAGCAAACCGCATTGTGGTTTAGCAGTTATTTTGGGCTGAATCCATAATTGAGGTTAGTGTTTGATTTCACTTCCCATGTTGTCGAAATTGATTGTATTTGCGTGCGGTAATTAATGGCAGCTGCATCGATATGCAAGTTAGTGGTCAATATTGGGGAATTTCCCATGTTAGATATTTTTCTAAATGATATGCAGATATGAAAAATTGAATAGCCATAGAAGAAAAAAACTTTTATTTGGAAGAAGAAGAAGAAGAATGACTAGACGTTACTTGTGTAACAGTGATGATTTGACTAATGCTTTTATTGCACTCTCTTGTTGTGTTTTAAATGCAAGATTTTTTGTTTACAAAAAAATAAACGTACAATGTAACTGTAGCATTTTTTGTATTTGATTGTGCCTGAAACATGTTTTGCTGTAACGGTAATATTATCAATTTATCAGAGAATGATTCAAACCATTGTGATTGGAGAACAGTAATTGCTACCATGGTGGATAGGTAATCAAATTGGTATGGTTATATCCTGTTTTAGAATGATAACACAGTAGATATCCAGGAGGACATCTAACGTTAATCTTGTAATAAGTTGTATCAGGAAAAAAATATTATAATCGTCTTTGCATCAAAGACTTGACTAAAGTCAGTAAAGATACCAATTTTGTTTCTTTTGAAAAGAAAAATCTCCATTTGATTCTCTTTGTTTTTTGCCTTTTGTTTTCAAAGGCTAAATAAATAATTGATTTCCATTGTAATTTGTAGGGTTTTTTAAAGATCCAATTATATTCTATTTTCAGGGACAAGTAACTGAATGAGTGATGTCCTCCAAAAGTGTACATAACTACATGACACATGGTTTATTTATTTCTGTCATTTTTACCCATTTTTACTTGAAGTTATCCTTCCTATTTAAACTGCTAGATTCCATGACAAATTCATTTCATTATGTTTGTTCTGAATTGGATGTAACGAATTATTACAGAGCTTTGTAATGATACATGTAGTAAAATGTTGACAAGGTTTCACTTAACTTAACAAAATGTGTTCATTACTGATGTACCACTATTGATAACATTGTAGCTGATACATTTTGCAATTTTCTCTTGTCTAAGCAAGGAGGTTTAAGCCTAAGTCACATTGCTTCAGGTAAAATACCCAGAATAAGAATAAGCACAATCGTCCAAAAGGTCCATAAGTTTACCTGAAAGGCATACTTGATATTTTGGAAAGTGTAACGGCCATGACCTTTGACATATGAGATAATTAGGTAATGACCGTCTAGACCATATGAGGAGGAGCTGACATTAGCATATTAGGTAATCCCTGATTGGCTGGATGCCGACAGCATCCAACCAGCTTACCTGTGATGGGCGGAGTTATACAACCTATTGTCATGCTAGTTAACCTTAGAGAATGTATGAAGAGATTTAGTCAGTCGGTGCCCCAAGGACTCAGGTGAGGTTGTTTAAGTAGGGCTTCGTCCCTCTGTTGGATTGTGTACTAGTTAGTAAGTTAGACCAACTCTCTCTGTAAATATACTTAGCTCTCTGTATCATTATCCTAGACCTGTAACTGTAACTGTAACTTGTTGTAGTCCTAAGTGAAACACATTGTATTATATGTTACTTGAGTTTAGCATAGGTTGAATAAACACGGCTCACAAATAGTAATCGACTGGTTTGGCTGAGTTCCTGATAAGTTAATATAGGACTTAGATACCAAACAACCCGAAACGTTTCATAGGGTTGAGTAAGAATACTGGCAAGACGTTTATGTTTTGAAGCATGTTTTGAAGTCAAGGCCTGTTTCTTGGAATAGACTATGACGAATGGGTCATGTGTTACTGTGCTATATACTACATATTGCCTGAGGGTGGCTCTGGCATTTAGTACTTGTGGTGGGTGGGAACTATTTGACATGCGCCAGTCATTCCTGAGTCTTCCTCCTGACATGTAAATGGTGGGTGCAGAGCTGGGATCAGGGTGGGCCGGGCTGAGATGGCAGCTGCTACAGGTATGTGTGGATGTACTGTGCGTAGTCACATCTCACGGAAAATGTACCAACACTTATGGCAGATACATCTGTTGAATACTGATCAAACCATTGACATTTTAGCCCCTGCCTCTTCTTTCCGCAGCCTTCCATATGTCAGTGTTTTAGTATCCCTGGTGAAGATATAGTCACAGCTAGTGCTGCTCTGTTATGTTATGTTAGAAATACAAAATGTACTTGTATGCTAAGATTTATTTTTCTGTATTTATTTGAACATTAATTGAACCCACAATATTCGTCTTTACCAAATAGATGTATCAGTTACATTGAAAACTGTGGACGTTCATAAAGATTTGGATGTAACTGTGAAAATAGCCTTGATACCATACCCCAACCTCAAATATCTTTTGTGCATAATAGATACTTGAGATCGGGCTGGGGTTTGGTAACCAGGCTACTGTGAAAATTATGAGGGTCTGTAAATAAAGAAAAATATTTCCAACAGGTATGAAATCTGATTTTTGAAGGCGTCATCTTTGTAGTCACTATCATCATACCACAATATAGACTATATATATAATATAGTGTTAGTGTTGAGATTGTACGTCAGATGTTCTTACCATGTTATTACGATTTCGCTACTGATCCTTACAATTGTTAGTAGCCTCTTTTACAAAATGAAACCCTGCCTCTGGCAAGAAATTTGATCTTATCAGCAGGACAAGTGGTGCCTAATCCTCCTCTATTAGCATTCATGGTCAGACTTGGTGTCCTGTATACATTTGAAGGCTCAATCTTTCCATTCACAGTGATATTTTAGTAAGAAAATATATATACCATATTATGAAAATATCAGATATACACATACCGTACTTTGATAATTTTGTTTTGATCTTGATACATGCCAAGCCTTTATTCCTTAAAGGCACTCCATATAGATGTGCCATATGTTCATGG
This sequence comes from Branchiostoma floridae, assembly GCF_000003815.2. Taxonomy (NCBI): domain Eukaryota; kingdom Metazoa; phylum Chordata; class Leptocardii; order Amphioxiformes; family Branchiostomatidae; genus Branchiostoma; species Branchiostoma floridae. The sequence continues at coordinate 12,844,353 of NC_049985.1, read as the reverse complement.
CAATCCTCACAACCTGGTAATTTTGTACCAGATGGTCTAGAAGCTTATACTGTATATGCTGACAAGCTTGCACAAAATGTGAGCATTTATGATATGTTACAAACCTGCACTTAAGATTCACCTTTTTTATGATGTGTAGCCCAACAGGTTAATATAGACTAGTAAGTCTTCAAATATTTCTAACTCACTCTGTTTTAAACAGTAGTATCTGTCCTCATGCATGCATTGCAAAAATTGCCCACAATAACAGATGTTAGGAAAGGTGCCAGGGAATCTGTGCCGACTGTGACGCCAAAATTGATATTCATTCCAACGGGTCGCGGAAGGGTTGGGAATCCACGTGTTTCATTAGCGGCGCCACAGAGATTGGTCGGAAATGAATGGTGGTTTTGACAAGTGAAGGCGGCGGCAAATTCTATTCACCATGCATATTGTATTGTTATGGATTTTCTTTGTTAAATATCACTGTGACATGTATTGAGACTTGTAGTGTTTGTTTTTACCACTGATATGTAGTTATACTTATAGTTTTAGAATGTACATTTTATCTTTAAGCTTTCATTTTGATATGTTGTATCTGCAAATTAATGTTAACTTGGGAGGAATCTTCAAACTTTTCAGATATCAAGTTTTGAAATGTTAATTTGAAATGTTTTAGAATTTTTTCTAATTCCCTGTCTGACAATATGTCTGATGTAACCTGTATTTTTTTTTAGTAAAAACTAGAATATTGGAAACAGTTGATGATAACTGGCCTCTTAGTATCTAGATCAGTATTAAATTGTGCAACAGTTATTCTGCTTCTACTGGCTATGTTATAACAACATTTACTATGTATACCATCACTTCTCCCTTCCCCAGGTTTTATATGTACATTATGGAAAGGGGTACAGTAGATGTAGACTTAAAGGCTCCATTAGGATCTAGCTGAAGCTGGTAGATATGTACATTAGGTTGAAGAGGCCTGTGTGGAGGGCATACTTCAATCCCCTTACTGATGTACATACAGGCAGTTTGGAACAAAACAACTCATCTGAAAGTAATAATGATGACTCGAGCAGACGCCTTGCGATAGGCTTTTGCCTGTTTGGTACATTTTAGCTTTCCTACATTTTTGGCACAGTATATACATAAAGATGGCAGTTTCTTTCCAACTACATGGGTTTTGATGATGGGAATCCCATATAAAGGTTGTCCTATGGGAAAATCTGGATGCTCAACACAGAAGTCTTTCCATTCATAATATATGAGAGAATGTGTGAAAGTCTCTCATCTGTGTACTTCCCATTGTGAGGAAAATTCCACTGTTAGGAAATGATTATGACTAGAATTGTAGGTAGTTATATAGAAACTCAGTATTTGTCCCACCAGTTATGATGAAGGCAAAATCTTATTTTGCATAATCAGCTGTACCCACGTGTACAAAGAAATTTCTGATGGATGCCTCAACAATTGTCTATAAATATTGTAATTAGAGTATATACATCCATCATCTTTTTATTGGAGGTAATTCCATTAATGGTTGACCTATTTTGTCCCAATGTGGAAGAAATATCCACAGTCTGGTTTTGTCCTATTCATGGTCTCATACCTAACATGATAGTATGTTCCTGTTGGTCGATGTCTAATGTAGCAATTTCCTTCATACACGTTTGTTGAATAGAGTTATGAATGTGGCCTTGTACTAATGAATTGCAAGTCTTTAAAGGCATTTACAAAAATCAATAGTTCTCATAAACATACCTCTGCCAGAAATGCCATGTGGGTAGGGAAGAAATCAGTATTAAGGATGTGAAGTACCAATCCTCCTCAAATTTGTTGTATAGCCTTAACATTGTGTCTTGAGATATTGGACAGCTTTTTGGATGTTGAAAATCTAAACATTGTTGGAAGGATTTCTTCCTGCAGTGACAAACCCTTGCTTCTCTACTCCAATACTTGTAATTCTTGCATGTGCTATAGCTATGATGTACAGCTTCAAGAAGTAGCATTTTAGAGATTTTTCATACAAGTAATTTGAGATGATGGTAGTGATGTAGACATTACATAAGGCTACATCGAAAATGCTGTCTGTGACTTAAGTAGCTCTCTTAAGTCTGCTCGTAAAATGGGCATGCAGAGTGCGCCATCAGCTACATGTACGTGCAGCTACATTTGATTGGAGGCATTTCCGATGATTATTGATGCATGGTTAAGGGTGCTCAAAGCTATCTGGATTTTCTTACAATTGGTGTGTGGGGGTGGGCATTATTGGATTTCAGCATTTGGAACAGACCATTGATGATTGTAAAGGGGGGTGTATAGAGATTCACTTGAAAATTAACAGTCATGAAGGTCTTGAACTGTTTCGCAAGCTTATGGATTAATGCTTAGTAATACTTAGCTTTTTCTATACAGTAATGTTTGAGGAGTCAATATTGATTGTACCAGGTCAAATAAATTTTACTTTTGATGAATATGCAATAATAACCATTTATGTCATACCTGTGACGCGAAAACCGGACCGGGTGTTCCGGACCGGGTGATAACTTTCTGTATCAGACGGGCTCTAAGTTGTATCACACGGGCTCCATTCGAGTAATTCAAACTATTTCAATCGGGACGAATATGGTGCCGTCGAATATTCGAATACCGGATTCGGACGTTGGAACATTACTGTTGTAACACTTTTTGTTAGAGGGCACCAAATTTGTTCAACTTCTGGCGCATTTCGCATCAAAACGGGGGTTTTCTCAGGTGAGTATGACATAAATAAAATACAACACGGTGTATTCCGCATCACCCTCAGTCCCAGCCCTCCCGCGGGTCGGAACACCCTCCGTGGTGTAGTCTATATATATTTGCAGTGAAAATATTGTATATACCCTCCACATAATAGTGAACATTTGTCTGCCTGCTAACACTGTTAAAAGTCCAAGCATGTGGGCCCACAGCCCAGGAGTGCACCTATATGTACATGGAGAGTCTACTGAGTGCTCATAAAAGCCCTTTTACTATGTATTTGCATACCCTTTCAGTATCTACTGACGTCTGACCTGTTGTTACCAGCTGTAATACTTCCATTTGTTGAAATTGCAAGTATGTGCAAGCACGTTCTATTGCCAGCTGGCAGCCCCATGAGGGAAGCTCATGAAATAGAAATAGCTTCATGGTCTCTTGTAGCAGTTTACTTTAGATTATCTGATTGCCAAGGACATATGGTTGGGGCACGGTCTTCCAACTTGACATTCATTCAGTTGAACACATTTTCATGTTCAGTCTCCCATTATAATTAGGGGGGGGGGCTTTTGTCATCCAGTCATTTTTTTGTACATGGGTTTGTTTCCAGTGGTAGTGCCTTTCAAAGAGATTACATTAGACTGCCAGGCTTTCCCAACTTGCTCTGAATGACATACTAGTACTAGTAGTAGTTATTGCAAGATGACTATCTGGTGTTACTATTTTGGTTTCTTTCATGTATTCTCTTTTGCAACAAGTTTTGATTCAGAGCTTCAACAAATCTACTTTTTAAGTTTGATTTCCATTGACTTTTAGATGCTATTGTTTTTATTTCGATCATCTTGAAATGTTGCATTTTCCATATCTAGTAGCCTTATTTTTTAGTTAATCATAGTTGAACACTGTCTACTCTAAAGCATTGCATGGTACAGTCCTTGGTGCTGAATCTCAGGTTTCATAACCCGCCATTCAAATTCATATAACCAATACATGCTGCACTTATACATATCTCTGGGAGTTCTTTAGAAATTAAAATTGCCAACCATTAAAATCCAGTTCAAACCATGGATTGGTACTGTCCCTGGTGCTGAATTATGGGTGTCATAGGCATGCCATCCAAACAGTGCTGGTTGCCTATGCATTGTACTTGTCTACATTTCTCCTGCAGCTTTCTTTAAATTGATCTGGCAGCCATGAAGACCTGGTCTACGTAGATAAGACCAGGGCTGCTCACTCATCAGAAAACCAGCCAGACTAATGTGATTTGAACTTCAGCTTCCACATAGTGAGGTTTGTAATGAGACACCCTGAGCGCTCTTAGAGCCACAACTATGGAGATACAACAATTAGATCTTCCTGGGCATAACAGTTTACAATGTGATTAGATGTTCAAGTTAGGAAACCTCTTTCTGTAACATTCAATGTAAACCCAACAGGGAGAGGGGACATGCACAGGCAACAGTATCTTATGTTTGCAAAGTCTGGTTCACATTTTTCATGTCAGTTGAGGTCAAAAGATATTCAGATCTTGGATGAAAGTTCCAATTTTTCATGGGATAAATGAAAGAAAAACTTATTCTCCCATTTGACAAAGTTACAGTGAATTATATTCTTGATTTATTCGACTTCCTGATCCAACTATCTACACTGCTAAAAGACTGTTAATCTTTCTACCTTCATAGCTATCTAAGATGTTCATTGATTGTAATTTGGAAGCCATTACAATGAAAGCCATTGGGTGTTAAGAGCTGAGAATGTTGTGTGAAGATCTGTGATTAGGCATTATCTCTGGTACATTGTCTGTCTGTGGTGCATCGAACCCTAAGGTTTATCAGTGTAGGCATGCCCTTGATTAGGATGGCTTGAAATGCAGATGGGGTAGTGGAAATGTCAGTGTTTTAATCTTGACTTTGAACATAGATTTTTGAGAAAGAAGATATCTGAAGATGTAACGAAAGAATCTATGTATTACTTTATCAGTATGCACTAGCCGTGCATCTCAGGGGAGTGCTGCAGCTCTTTTCATTCATTACCATGCCTGACGTAAAACCCACGGACAGCCCCGATGATTTTCTAATTCATGGGGGAGCTGGGTTGATTGTGTGAGACAAAAGAGCTTGATGAAGCTTTGGGACTGAAGTTTACGGTCAGTACCTTGTAAGGTCTGACATGAATGAGAGTTATTTTTTAATGCTCACCCATATTCAATGCTAAGAGCCATGTTACAAAGGTGTCCAAACCAATTTTACAGTAACTCTATTTGAAGTGTGCATTTTTATTTTCCTATGTGGGGAAGCTTCAAAATTTAATACAAACCCCCTTGTTGCAGGTAGTTTGCCCTTAATGGCCTGAATAATTGTACACAAACATTCTATTTAGTTGTATTATCAAAATTTAAGTCATGATATTAAGTAAGTTAAGCAAGGGGGAAGCACCTGGCATGAGCATGTACGCAGGCATTAACTGTTGCAGTACACATTATATGTTTCATACAATTAATTGATTCATCAACTAATATACATCAAAGTAGTACAGTACAGTATAGTAGAAATCAAAGAAAATGATGATGTGTGATATGTATGATTAAATCACATCAGTGGTATTTCATCAATATAATTTTGCATACCATATCCATTGTGTATCAGCACAGATATTCACCCTACCTCATTTACATATTATGTAGTATCAGCCATAACAACAGCTCATCAGTGATACTATAGTTATACTTTACAGGGCTTTGTAGCACCCTGAAAAATTAATGCAAACTGCACATTCCTGTTGCATGATCTAATGTAATGGTTGCTTCCTCTCCTCTGACACAGTCTCCAGTCATGGGAGTGTGCATTATTTATGGCACTTCCACAATGGTTTAGCCCATTGGAGTACATCCAGCATAGTCTGTTTCTGTTCTGTTGAGTCATAAGATTTCAATCTGCCATAGTATTGCACATTTTACTCTTACTTTAAACAACACAAGTCATTTGAACAGTTATTTGAGACCAAATATCAACAGAATATTGTTTACAGAAAAATATGACTTGGTCACATCCTTGTTATGCTTATATCATGTGCTGTTTTCAATAATACAATTTGTGCTGATCTCATTGCATCAAATTATTCCACTATCCAGGCATCACAACATTTGATACTTTACTTTCTCAAAAATCAAATTCAAGCTTTTCATACGGTCAAGCTATGATCAAAACAAAACAAAACAAAACAAAACAAAAATATGACCAGCATGCCATGGGCTCATTAGGGTCAGAGTTCATACCTAATTGAATGATACAACCTGCCGATACCAATCAACCAGCAAATCAGAATGTTGTTCATCATGATTCTGAGATACAGGCCTATTTTGGTTGATCTGTAGCCATTCTAAAAGGCACGTCAGGTCATAGGGTATGGAGGGAAGCACCACAGACTGTGAAGATATCAAAGTAGTTACCACACCTACACTGAAAGAAGACAAAGGTTTGTATTGTCCTTGTGAGCTTGCAGAAATGTCATTTTAGAATTTGGAAATTTTTTTGTCCATGGTATCTACAGTACATTGTAAATTACTAAATACCTAGTTTCTAGTGAGTATACAAATGTGAGGTGTTTTTAGTATCAGCACTGGTCTAAGTCATATGCAGCCACATTTTATTAGATTTGTGTCAATTCTGATATCTTTTTTGAGCAGTCACTTGTCAATCTAGCCAATATATATTGAACTGTATGCTCTTCTGTGAATGATTGTGAACAGACTGACATTATTTCACCCTAGACTAAAACCTTGTAAAGCACTGGTAAACTGATGATCATGATCATCTGTTTACCATACAGTACTTTAAAGGTTTTAGTCTTAGCTACAAATAAGTATCATAAACCCCTCAGAAAGGATAATCCAATTATCTTAAGACTGTCTTAATCTTATAATGATGATAAGACGTTGTACATATACATGTATGACTTATCTTAATTGGTATACAACAGCCCTATTCAAAATTAAGCCTAGATGAAGTGTTAACTTATCTGGTTATTTGTATATTCCTACAGATGTTGTGGTCTACTAGTATAATGTAGTGCACAAGTCAGCACGGCTTGAAGGACATCATTGTCATTTCGCTAAGAGGTGCAATGCATAATGTATAAGCTTTATATGTGTACATGTAGGTACTATCTAGACTTAAAGTACATTTAGTTTGGCTTTTCCCATTTATACTGCCAACTACAACTCATCCATTCTTCAAGCTTAAATCCTAACCATCTTGCTTCTCTTGCACCCCAAATATCCCTGACCTATATGCCTTCCCTGCATTTAACCTATAGTCCACATGCATACCCACATTTCTTTGACCTATGATCCAGGATTGTTGACCTCATTTTAGTTTATGGCACTTGCTTATATCCTTTAACCTCTGACCTGCACTGTCCATGACCTACTTTGATCCCTGACCTTTACCCTTCAGCCTCACCACCATCTCCAGACAGCACTACTCCCCCTGCCCCCAGCACACAGGGTGTAGGTGGGTACAGTCATGGTTCGTAGATGTGGAATGTGCCGTGATAGTGCTTAACTAGAACTTAGGTTTATTGTAGGTCAAGACAATGGTAGGTAGATTAAGTTAAAAGATATAGTCGTACTTAAAATTAATTAGTAACTGTCAAAAAGTTACCATTGAAGAAAATGCTCGAATTTTGCTGCATGTGGGTAGAGCAATTTAGCTCAGGTAGTACATTAGTCTGCAAAATGCTAATGGTCAGAAATATATCAGTAGTTCATCAGATAGATTCATGTTGAAGCTGCATTTTGATCTGTGATGATCGCTTTTGTTTTGTTTTGATAATTTGAAAGAAAAATATCAGTTTTGGACAGTTATAGAACAATGGGAGCTGCTGGGATAATATTTTAGCCACAGAAGATGTTCAGCTCTTTGACCTACTTATTGATTTGTGGAAATCAGGCCATTTATTTGTTTATAGAGTGACCCAATGGGTGGTCGGCGAAAATTTTCTTGAAAGAGCCTATGTGAAGCTTAACAATGTCATGAGGTATACATGATGTAATTAAGGCCTGGGCAACCTGCATGAAAGGGTTGTAGTGGGCTTAGATACGATGTGCAGCCGACTGGTTTGAAAGCTACAGGGAGAAGGGATGTTGGTATGGTTGATAGCCGTAGCCTTGTAAGCTTTACATCCATTCCAGTGGTGGCTCCCCAATGGTTGGTGTGCGGCGACTGTTGAAGCCTACTAAAAGCTATGCAGTGAAAACAAGGCTGAATCTAAAGCTGGCACTCCCCTGGCCCAGGCATCATGCATGAACAGTACAGACAGGCACTGATGTATAATACTTCCCATCCCTGTTCACATGGCTATAGTGCCAAGCAGCTAGCTCCATTAGGTCCATGCACATACAGGAAGAGGGATTGCAACTGTAATGAAGTGATTGGGGAGTTGAACAGTTGCAGTATGGCATGCTTGACAAGCACTAAGTAGGCCTCATTCAAACCATAATGCCTTGACATCGTAGCTGTTCAAATATCCTGAGGTCATTCATGCACATTATATTCCTCATATCAAAACCCTCCATACGTCATTATGTGTGTACACACACAAAGAAGAAGATTTGGCTTGGCATTGTAATATTGTATGTTGACTGCTGTCACATTTTCCCGTTCTATTTAGTGTATTGCAATTACTGCCATTAAAGTATTCTACCTATCTTACTACTGTTGTCACTGCATCTCCTGGCCAATTTAAAGTTGCCAATATGTTGCTAGAAATATAGTAGAATGGCTGTAATACACTGCAGAAGTGTCTTTGATATATGAACAATATGCACTTTAGATTCAGATACCTGTACTACCAGCGTGCATTAAAACTGTTACCAGCAAAGGGTAGTAATTTCTGGAAAGGAGATAAAAGACATTTTGAACCATGACCATAATCTTTCAGTGGGGCAACAGGCCAAGGGAATAATCATGATTATATAATCTCCACGAAATTGACATGAACAGTGCTTTTGGCCATGTTCTTCATACTTCATAGCTCTATTCACTGTTATATTTAATAGGGCTGTCCTAACAATAATTCACAACTGTGATTTTCCTAATAGTATGCAATATCATATTTTGCCCTTGCCAACAGCAAAGAGTTTGAATTATAATCATAATTCATTGTGTAATGATAGGTAACTGAAGGTACAAGTACAAAGAGAAAGCATTAGCCCGCAGCCCCTGGTAATAGGCCCCAACTGAACCCCACTGACGTCAGACCTACGTTCTTTATGGCCTCAGGTCTCCTTCATTTGGTGTACAGAAAGCATGAGGGTATTGAAGAGCTCTTACAATGTATGTTGCAAAGGAAAGATCTATAGCTGCCAGGGAATCAAATTGATTTTGGTGTCAAAATGCAACATTTGAAAGACATCAGAGAGCACATTGTGCAGCACTTTTTTTTTCAGTGTCGGCTAATTTCCATTTATGTATTCTGGCTACATAGTTATCCAGTTTGAAAAAAAAAGGAATATTACAGAAGAAACAAACTCTTTGTTTTTGTCAGAGATGATCGTATCAGTGAAATTGACTCTCAGACATTGTTTGGGGTTACAGGTGGCTACCAGCGCCATGGCAACGATGATGATGCAGAGTCCGGGGCCACCGAGCTGGCGGATCAGCAGAGAGAGCAGAGAACCATCCTGATCAACAGACCACAGATCAACAAGTTCTGTTCTAACAAAATCAGGTGAGACTGTAGAGCACAGCTTCAGTCATAGTAAACTCACTTTGAAGGAAGTACATGTAATCTGGATTGTACCTATATAGCCTGGATGCTGTTACCAGGAACTACAGGCCAGCTCCTCGGCTCTAGTCTAAGGTCTACATGCCCCCAAGGACATTTTACCACAGCCTTCTTTGGTTGAATGTTAGCATTAGCCCTAGAGCAGATGAGGTAGCACGTCACAGTGTGTAGTCCCTGAAAACAGTGGTATGACACCCAAGCTATCAAGTAGGACACTGTTACAATTCCTAACATGGATCATGATGGTACCCAGGGTGCAGTGTGGCATCATCCATATTAGGGATACTGTCTCTACTGTGTGGGTGGATTTATACTGTGTGGGTGGATTTATTAAACATCAAGCTGTGAGGGACTCAACGTTATCTTAGCTCTGTGCTGTTATCATCTTTAATGTCTATAAATCTAAATTGAATAGTCGTTTAACAAAATGTACATTTATGTGTTTTCTCAGGTCATCACCATACATCTGATGCTTGTTATGTTATGAATCAAAATATGATATAAATATACTAGAGGGTTAAGTATGTTAGCCTGCAGCCTTGTTACAATATAAGTACAATGTTATGATACAGTAGCTATGCACATGTGTGTTGGAGCAAGCTCAAAATACATTATTTAGTTCTTCAGAATTTAAGTTTTTGTATAGGTGACTACTGACACAATAAACCATATGGGGCTGTCTGTACATATATTGTGCATGTTCATTTGCTTGATTGGTCTTGAATAGAACAGAATAAGACCATTCATTGTGCATTCCTTTTCAGATTTCAGTATTCCAACATCTTTTATTGTTGTCATTTTTCAGTACTGCAAAGTACAACTTCTTCACCTTTCTGCCCAAGTTCCTGTTTGAGCAGTTCAGAAGATATGCCAACGCTTTCTTCTTGTTCATCGCCCTCTTGCAGGTAGGTTTGTCTCTGCAAGTCAACATGAAGAACTGTTAAATGTTTTAGCAAGCTGTGTGAAACTACCAACTAGATTTTCTGTATGGTGAATTAAGGAACTGGAAAAATGTTGGTGTGTAAGAATGTACTCGGAACACTGTACATTCATTTATTTCTAAGGAGGTTTTTGGGATGATTTAACTTCCGGTGACCTGCCAGATCCGGTGACCTGATGTCCTTCATTAAATATGCAAATTAAGTGCCAGTTTGCATAATTTGCACTTTATGATGTACATCTCTGTCTAAGCTTCCTACATACCTCATATTATGTAAATTTTGTTCCCTTGTCTAGGTAACATACCAGGCAGCCCAAAATTGACCTTGACCTTTGTCTTCCCAACACCTACCCACATACCAAATATCGTCATGATCCATTCAGAGGTTCTTAAATTATGTTAACTACAAAAATCCGGAAACACAAACAGACAAACAGACACACCCAAAACTATATCTCCTTTTTTCATGGAGATAACATTAAATTTTGTATGGCATGGAGATAGCATTAAATTTTTTATAATACATTAGAAATACAATACCTTTTGGTTTTATGGAAAGTGGTCACTGAGAAACCCCAGAAACAAAAGCATTTGGAATATTTTGATTCTGAATATTTACAGTAGAAGTTTCCCATTTTTTTGCGCAGCAAATCCCAGACGTGTCGCCCACGGGACGTTACACCACAGCTGTGCCCCTGCTCTTCATCCTGCTGGTGGCAGCCATTAAGGAGGTGGTAGAAGATTATGTAAGTGACCCCTGACAATTTTCATACACGTTTTGTCTAAATAATCCACCTGCCTGTATTATCTACAAACTTAAATTCAAAGGGAATATTTTACATTGACTGAAAGTCAGATTTGCCCAATGCAAAATACTAGCCAGCGATTTTACAAATCTGACTTTACGTGCACTAAGCTGTTACACAAACTAATCTGTTGGGAAATACACCTAAGGCAGAGTGTTATGAAAAAAAGGGAATATTTTTACATGCACTGAAAATCAGATTTACCCAATGCAAAATACCAGCCAGTGATTTTACATCTCTTGCTGTACACTCAGAGAACGGCTGTTGTTAGATACACCTCAGGCAGAATGTTATGAATTGTTTTGAATATGTAGGAGATTTTCCCTTACATTTACGTAGAGACTGCTAGGTTAGGACACAACACATACTAATGCTAACGTCACATTTGCACTAAGGGGTCCGGCCGGGTAGGTTAGGGGCTGAATTGTTGCACTTTCGGGCGGGTCCCCGTGAGCCCCCCGGCGGCTGCCGGGCTATTTTGGGGCTCGGGCGGGGCCCCGGTTGATTCTAAGTCGGACATAAAATCAATCGGGGCCCGTGCAGGAAAATACGCCGAATCAAAGCCGTCAACTAACCGTGAACACATCGGCAGGGTCCCCTACAGTACCTGCCCGGTACCCGCTCGGTACCCCGACGGTACTCGACGGTACAGGCCCAACCTTCTTGCATTACAAACTATTGCATCCGTTGTGTCATCCCGGAACACCGCCAGGGCCGCTGACGGGTCCCTCGGTCATCAAACAAGACAATTTGGGCCATGGTCACATTTCCACATAGGGACCCTGCCGGGTAATTTACGGACTGTTTTTTTGGCTCTTCCGGTCGGGGTCCTGCTGGTCTCCCAGCGGCTGCCGGGTTATTTTTCGTCTCGGGTGGGGCCCCGTTTGGTTTTAAGTCGGACTTAAAATGAACCGGGGTCCAGGCGGGGAATTTATCATCAGTAAAACATTCATTTTTTACTCTTCTCAATGGAAGGTCCCACACTCATAAGGCGCATAAAGGACTTAAAGTCGCAAGAATGTTCTCGCATTTATAGCTTGCTCATCAGCGTATACCCCAAAACATGGTTTGGAGCCTAACCCAACATATTCTTCTCTGGCACTGCCGTTCTGCTTGTCTCTCCTCTTCCACTACCCATGTAGCAAGAACAAGGATGAAACGGTGACGAGCCGTCGCCACCCTCAGCCTGAGCTGAGCAAGCGGCATGTGCTCACCCTGTCAGTCGAAGTGCAGTGGCATTTTCCGCTTCTAGTAGTGTTAGTACCTCGTGGCACAGTTGCAAAAGTCAACGAAGACGAGCCAGCAAATGCTTATACCCCCCCCCAAAAAATACAACAACAACACATGATGGTCGTGGTTCGCGGGGCGTACGACAGGGACCGTACAGTTATTTACAACTTGTACAAGTGGTGAATCGGCCGACCCACTGCCAGACCCCTACGGGGTACCCGTGGACATCCACAGGGCAGCTCGCGGTTGCCTGCCGAACATCGAGCGATAAAGGGTTAAAGCATACGACTGTTGCACGAAAGCCGCCGGAATGCCCACCGGAGCCCCCCGAGACCTCTAGCGGGACGCGTGAAGAAAAAATGATTTGTGACTACGTGAGCCGATGTCTACCCGGCTTCAGAGCCCGGCCGGGGCCTACATCAGTTAGACACCGCGCGGACCCCCTATGTAATGTGACGTAGGCCTTACCCTGCAAATTTCAGATAAGGAAGGATGGAAAAAGAATTGGTTACAACCTGACCTTTAACTGAATAAAGATTCTGCCTAAAGTGACAGATTGCTTCAAGAAAGATGCAGAAACAATCTTATTACAGCTTATGTATATCTATAACTGACATCATTTTCAACCTTGTGCAAAGGTGTTTTAGAATGACTTTTTGATGACGTTCTAAGGAGGATCTAGAGCTAATCTTCAAAACTGTTCAACTTTTTGTTCCTTTCAGAAAAGACACAGAGCAGATGACCTAGTGAATAGACGAGAAGTTTTAGGTAAGTTTCCACACGCCAGATCACACAATCAATGTAAGTATACTACACAGACTTGGTAAACAATCTATTAATATTATGCAACTGAACATGTAGAAACCTAGCAATGAGATGCTGAAAATTTGTGAAGATCAATAATGTTAGGCCCTATGGCTGACTACCCCTAATGGGTTGTATTGTCAAATGTGTTACAGATGTATAGCTTGTAACTTTCATGTACATGTGTCATCATCATCATTGATGTTATCATATCTTAACCTTATAACAGCTTAACCACACATTGTTCTAGCCACAATATCTGTCATGATCTGTCAGTGAAGTCTGTGACTTAAAGTTAAACACATTGTCTTCCATTTATCAATGATTTTCTGACTATTAAATCTATTGTTTTGTTTTTTTTAAATCAAGTCACGTTCTACATTAATAATCTCACATTTTTATGTATCTGTCTGATTCAACAATAGTGTTAATGATACATGTGAGTGCTACATGTACCACTATATTGTAATATGCATTGGAAAACCTTGCAGCTATTTCTCATGTTAAAATTGGCCTTCCCTTCCCTTTCCCATGTAGTTTTACGAAATGGACAATGGGTATCCCTGTATTGGACCCAGGTAAACCAGCGGCATGGTGTTGTGTTGCATAGTATTTCGTTGTGTTAGAAAAATGTATGTTGTGTGTGATATGTTGTGTTGTGTTTGCTAACATTCTGCATGAAATGTCTGCATTTTCTGTTTTCCATTTCCTAATCTTTTCACACATTTGTTGATGTGGGTTTTAGTGTGCATGTCTCTGTAGCTTTCTTGGTTTTGCTCTTTAAACAGCCCTTTAACCCTATTCAGACGGGGGGGGGGGGGGTTTAGGCCCCCCCTAACTTCGATGTCCTATAACGCCAGAACGGCTTACGCTAGAACCACCAAATTTAGTGAGTTTTCCTAAAATATTGTTGGCAACAATTCTACAAAGTTTGACAAATTTTCCATTTTTTCTTGTTGCCATGGCAACCGTTTATTGACAGGCAGTTTTGCCAAAAATCACTATTTTTGGTTCTAACAATGTATTTTTCAAATTTATTTGCTATATTACTGTGATTTTGTTACATAAATAAAATCTTATATTATTCAGCATATCTTTCATAATTATATATGCATAAATTATGCTAATTTGATGACGTCATCAGCCCAAAATCCAAAATGGCGGACGGAATGGCCAGATCAAGAAAAACAAGCTAATTATCCCTTAAAATTTGCAACTACCTGGTATTTTTTCATCAAAAACCATCTAAATGAATGAATTTAGTCTATTTCCATTGCCCTTTGTGATTATTTGTTGCAAAAAAAGTATTTTTAAAAATTCAAGGTGGTAGATATAATATGGCGGAGCCCAACTCGTATCTTAGATGTGCATGACGTCATTTTATGACGTCATATTGACGTCATTGATGTTGCTATTGGCAACGCAAGTCGTAATAAACATTTTTATTCTGTTATCTGCACTTGTTGTTACATTTTTGCAGCATAATTTGAAGTTTTCTGAGAATACCCATTTTTCATGGGTTTGGCCAATGTAATCAAATTGATGACGTCATAATTACGTCATCTTACGTCAACGTAACGTCAAACGTCACATACTTGTCAGATATTATGTCGAAATCATGTCCTGAAAATTTGGTGGCCCTACAGCACGTCGTTTTAGAGTTATAGGACTTAGAAGTGGAGGGCCTCAAAAGCCCCCCCCCGGTCCAGGGATGACCAAAAAAGCCCAGTCTGAATAGGGTTAAAGTCTTTATGATATGACTTGGAAATTGTAGTGAGGGTTAGTTGGTGTTGGTACTGCAATTTTTCTGTGTTTTTTTTGGTCTCTTCTGGCACACAGTTGTGTTTTTTATGCTATACTATCTATTTAGCATACAAAGGCTCAGATATTGTCATTACTTAAATTGCAAAAAAATATTTCACATGACAATCTTTCACAAAGACTTGGTTGATAAAATTGCCTTGCAAATATTACAAGATGTAAATTTGTTTTACAAAACAGCATCAGAAACCTTTCAAGATAGTCCAACCTCCATTGACGTACCTTTTAAGACATATTTGCATTCTAACTTGACTAAGACCATTGTGTTGATTTCCTTTGTCAGGTTGAGGTGGGAGATATTGTCAAGGTCATCAATGGACACTTCTTCCCCGCTGACCTCATCATCATGTCATCAAGGTCAATGCCCTTTCTCTTTTTTGTTAGTTGTTGTTGAATCATAACCTCTACATTACATCTATCTTTGAACTTTTTAGATAGCATATTACTATTGCTTATAAGTGACATACATATCTAGTGCTAAATGAGTTACCAGCTGCAATGAAAAGGGATGAAAGACCTTGCAGTTTACTCCTTTACTCAAATAGATGATCTTAATTGGTGTTTAAAACAGCTGTAAAATATTGTACTTGCTTTTAGGCCACACCAATTTAATTTGTTGGTTCTCGGATCTTTAAAAAAAAATAAAATTAAAAACATAATGATAATGAAGCCTGAGGACCAGGTTTGTGCCTTAGTGCACTCAGTTTTATGGTGTGAAAACAGTTATATTCAAGTTTTCTTTCCTACCGTCTAGCTTTATGGTGTCCTCTTCTATATTTTCACTTTTAAAAATCCGAGAACCAAAAAATTTAATTGGTATGGCCTTATTGCTACCAAGCAGTGTGTGAAGAGCATGACTTGTCTCTGGAAACCTTTCCTGGTCACAGTCTGCCTACTCCCAGCTTGCCTGAATGCCAGAACGATCAATATTTCATAGCAAGCTTCCAGCAAATCATGTCCCCCCTCGATAGCATTTACCTGCTCTGGTGCAAATGTCACCTTGGTGTTGTGACACTCCCATTCCCTAGGTACATCTTAAAACCCTTGCCACATTCTGTATCTATCGGTGTGTTTGGTAGAAGTGATTTGATATGAAGTGTGTCAGGCCCAGTACAAGCACAACATGTCTCATACAGCCCTTCCTACATTGACATTTCCCTTGGAAATCTCTGGACGATGATGATTTCATCTATCATGATATGTGTGTCCCTTCAAAAAAATTATTCATGAAGCCAAACGTCTGGCCTGATTAGACTTTGTGTGACCAAAATGGCCTTTCATTTTAAGATTTTCCTGTCTAATAGTATTTTTTTAAATAAGTTAAGTCAAGATTGTCCCTTACTCACTTGACTCTTACAATGTGTCCTTGCTAACGTCCTCCCTTCTTTAAGTCAATGCAATTTAAGAAACAATCCATCATGGTTGCTTCCCCCTCCTCCAAATATCACAGGTGCCAGCCCTACTTTAAATCACTGACTGCCTGTCTCCTGTACCCAATATGGCTTTTGAGGCCGTCTTATATTGAAATGTGTAAGAGTGAAATTGCCAGGATCAACCATATCCTCCCTTTGGTATAAAGGGATTGGATTTTTCATCATAGTCTGCAACGGACAATCGTTAGGAATAATTTACAAGCTAAACTTCTTGAGCTTGGGATTATATTCAGTCTTAAGTTTAAGTAAAATGATGCATAATTTTTTTTAGTCTGCACATATGTGTTATCTTTTATATTCAGTGCACTTCCCTAGAAATTTTAGTCAATAGTCTCCATGAAAAATCTGTTCATTCAAGTAGAGAAGAGGGTCTGTAATGAGAATGGTTTTCCACTGTTGCAGTGAACCTCAGGGCATGTGCTATGTAGAAACCAGCAACCTAGATGGAGAAACCAACCTCAAGATCAAACAGGTATGAAAAATTTCTGATTTATTCACACTCCTCTTGTTAGTTTTCCTGGTGTTTTGTAATGTTTTAGGTGGCCCTTCTTTAAAATGTCATCTCAATGTATTGTAGAAAATGCAGCTGTTATTCTCCCCTGATGACAAACAACATTAGACATTTCCATGCCCCCCTTCCGCCTCCAGGCTCTAGCCCAGACTGCCACCATACTGACCATTGAGGAACTGTCCAAGCTGGAGGGGAAAGTGGACCTAGAAGGGCCCAACAAACACCTGTATGAGTTTGTGGGCAATGTCAGACTCCGAGGCAAAATGTAAGTAAAGATCTCTATTTGTCTATTGATAATCCTTGTGTGAGTTGTGTGAACGTTTTTGTACAGTTGAAATTGAGTCTCCATAATGTACTGTCTCAACACAAAAATATGTACTTATCACATCATGAAGTCTACATATCTCTGTCCTATTTTTTTCTGTACATAGTTACATCATTAAGTACATTCAAACATTTTCACAACTTTATCAACATAAGTTACAGACATACATTTTTAACTGTATATTCTCTTAATAACACCACACACACTACCCATCCAGTAGGAGAGTAAAGTCTTTGACATACCATGATATTTTTAGACTAATAAGGTCATCTTTCAGGCAGAATCAAAGGCTTCAAGCAGGGACATTGCCTGTTGATGTAGGGAGGTGAGAACATGAAAATGAAAAGACTGATATGCCTGGTGCTTCTGTCACACAATTCACTGCAAACAGCACTGTAAAAATGCCACCTGTCAGAAACTGACAACAGTGCAGTCACCACACAATCTCCTTGTCTTTGGTTTTGGTGCTAAAGTGCACTGTCCATGCTGGCAGTCATTCCTATAATAGCTGTGTGCCTGTCAATGTGTCATCGAAAGACAAGCCACGTCTGTCCTTGGTGCTGAATGTTGTGTGTGTCTTCCATTTATACACAAACCTTTTTTTTCTGTCCTTAGGGCTGATTGTATGTGCTGGTCCACCTAAACTGCCACCATGGGGGCTGTTTATTTCATTATTAATATATGATGTTGACTTTTCAACTCACTCAAATGTGCTATTCTTCACAGTCAAGCTGAGAAGCGGATTGTGGTGTTTGACACCTGTCAATCCTATGCATTTTACCTTCACAGATTATTTTTTTAGTACCCATTTCTGGAAATACAGTGTGATCACAAGCTTTTGTTTCATTTTGATTTCAGGGCATCATGTACCTGAATTTGTTTTCTTGTGTAACAAAATGTTTTTCCCATGTTGACCATTACCTTTGTCATGTATCATGCTGTCATGATGTCACATGGTCATTCCATCACATCTGGGTAGTGGGTAAGACACACAGGATCCTACATACATTGCTTCTCCTGCTGTCAAACACACTATAATGCTGTCTCTTCATCATTGAATATGTCTCTTCGTCTTATACTCTTTCCCTGCATGAAGTTCCTTGGATGTAGTTTCAATTTCTCTGCATTGTTCTCAAAAGAACAACAACACTGGCATGAAAATGGATTATGGACTATCAGCTTTTATCTTGAAGTCTTTGCTATTACTTCACAGCTTGTATCGGAAGCTGGCAAGTGCTGCTGTAGTGTTCACTGGTAATATATAATCCAGAACAATGCATCTCTGTTAGAAGTCACTTCCTTCCCTGCAAGTCAACAAAGTGCCTAGTTTCCAAGTTGGTTCACTACATATCAAAAGACTGCTGTTGCATGCTACTTGAGTTGCTTGTTTCCCAATTACATGTATGTTGAATTTTCTTCATGCAGGGCTATTCCACTGAACCAAGACCAGCTGCTCTTGAGGGGTGCCCAGCTTAGGAACACACAATGGGTGTTTGGTAAGCACACAGAAAATGTTTCAAGTTCTTATATATGACATGTAGGTATAAAAATATATGACCGTACAGCCTTCCTGTGCATAATTGTGGCAAGGGCTCCCTATCCACTATAGTGTGCCAGACAAGTAATTTGTCAACTACACCCTACAAAATATTGTAAGGGTAGAGGTTGCCCCAAGATTGGACATTAATCATTTGCAATGTCAAATTTGGGGTTGCAGCAATTTCCCTTCTGTCAAGAATGCAGAAGTTGCCTGTTTGTTTTACTTGGACAATTACCATATAGGGACTATAACCCCTATTGGTGAGGGGAAAGGGTAAATAAAGACCAAACTGATTTATCATTTGTGAAAAAATAAGGTACATGTAAATAAGTGAGACTCAACCCCAAAACTACAGTTTACAATATCAATACTTAACTATTCAACAATGTTGACAGTATAGAAGGTTTTACTGGTGTATGTTAATTTGTAATGTGTAAGGAAGGAACAAAAGGAAAAATACCATTGTATTAAACGTCTTACAAAGACTGTGTTTGAATGTTGTGCTATGTTCCTGCAGGGATAGTGATGTACACCGGCCATGAGACCAAGCTGATGCAGAACACCACCAGTGCACCAATCAAAATGTCCAAACTGGACAGGACGACAAACATGCAGGTAAAGTCTGGTACAGTCTTCTTTTATCTTAGCTTGTCTGTGATTATTTGTTTTATTAGTTTAGCCAAACATTGTCTTACAATATTTAAAACTTCAGTAGGGTTACAAAAACTATCTCGAGTTTTTAGACTTAAAGACATCATGGCATTCCTAAATGCAAATATGCCTGTGATTGCAAGTTATCATCTACAGAAGAAACAGACTGACACGTCCGCAGTCACTGTAGAACTACTGATGTTGACTTCTGTTGTATATAGTTGCCATATATAAAAGGTTGGATATATATTAAGCCATAAGTAGGCTACTGACATAATGTAGTATGTATAATGGGAAGTTGGAGCACTTACGTTAAAACTGCCCACTTGCTTTGTCTCATTTCTGTGTGTGTGCGTAACGTAAAAAGATTATACCAGACTTAAGTAGAAGAAACACCAATTGAAAATTGTTGCCCCAAATTTCTACTTTTGTGTCATGAATGTTGTTTTTACACACTCTTTCCCTTATTCCACAGATCCTCCTACTCTTTCTGCTCCTTATTGCCCTGTCGTTGGTAAGTGCTGTAGCCTCCGAGATCTGGACCAATCGGAGGGGAGCCAAGGACTGGTACATCGGCTACAGCCGTGAGTCCACACTCAGACATTTCATATGATACGACATACACCTTATGATACTGTAAGATGGGAGATGTTTGCAGTGGTTTTATATTTGCAGGTTCTGCAGTGACCCCTTCAATGTAAACTTAAAACAACTACAAAAGGTTTGTTCTGTGTGTTGCCAGCATACCCACTTGTGTCAGCTGCAAGCTTGAAAACTCTCCATTTTGTCCCTTCTGCAAATTTAAATCCACACAAAAAGTTCCTTTTTTCACAGTATCCCTTGATTGTAGTCTTGCTGTCCTTAGTATGTCTTCATGTTTGTTGTGCTTTGAAATGGACAGACAGTAAATACCATAGACACTGAACATGAGTTAGTGGACAATAGATGAATAAACAGAATATTCTTGTGTCTACGTTAAATTTCTAACATTGTAATAACTTACAGTATTTGTTTTGACCTCTATGATTATCTTAATGATAGTGTCACTGTCTATCCCTGTGGTTTTAAACCTTTACCCAATCTGCACCCCTTCTAATGAATTAACGATAACCAAATGCCTTGTATCTCTGCACCTTGTGTCATGTATGCATTCTTGACGCTTGTCCTGTCTTCTCACCTAACTGTGTAGTGATGGGTAAGCTATTACTTTGTCTTTCATGTCATACTGGTTCGGAGGAGCATTTTCTATGCACAGTATTTGCTTAAGTTATCCTGGTATCCATTAATTTCTAGCTTGTGCTTGCTTTCCAGAGGTCACTATGCTACAGAAACCTTTATCAATTTATCTATTGGTTTGGTAAAAGACATACAGTCAGGGCTTGCTGGTGGCTGTTACAAATTTGTAGCCCTGATGACAAAGACATTATTGGATATGGAATTGAGATTTTGATATACATGAAACAAAAATGGACCAATGTTTGTACTTATGATCATCACAGTAAGACTGTTGAAAACCTTGTTGATGTGATAAGGACTGTTGGGAAGTGAACATTAGCTGAAGATGACTGGATAACGTACTATGCAGAAGGAACATCTCTTGACTATGTCTGTGTTTTTGTTGTTTGCAGTGATGGGACCCAACAACTTTGGCTACACGTTTCTGACCTTCATCATCCTGTACAACAACCTGATCCCCATCAGTCTGCAGGTCACTCTGGAGCTGGTCAAGTTCATCCAGGCCATCTTCATCAACATGGTCAGCAACACCTGCGGTCATCTTTCTTTTCATTTAGACAGATGTAACGGCCGTTACTGTTGGTGGTAGTTGCAGTTGTATTTCTCAAATGTGTGGGAACAAATGGAGGAATACATAATAAATGAGATCTTGTGTAAGCTATACATATAGAAGCTTATATTCATCAAGTTGCCAGTTAGAATATGTTATCAGAATTGCAAGTATAAAGATATAAGGGATACATTTACCAATTGAAAAAGGTGGTACAATGTAGTTACAACATAGATTTCTTAGTCATAGATTTCTTATCATTCTTTGTGATCTTCAACAAAAACATGCAGAACAAAGTCTTGGAAAGTAATGTTTTAGGCTCAGGAAGTGTAACTTGAAAGTGAAGGTCTCAAATAAAGTTCTTCCTTCTTCCTCAGGACATTGAGATGTACCATGAACCGTCAGACACACCAGCCATGGCAAGAACCTCCAATCTAAATGAAGAGCTCGGACAAGTAAGTAGTCTTCTGTACTCCTGTCTATTGAGATAGAACTGAATGAGATATGAAGATTACTTTCAAATGCTTTGAGTGACATCCATCTCTCTTCTTCAGCATCACTAGAATGAACTGGCAGAACAAGTCATTTCTAGTACATAAGATATAGCGGGAAGAATGGTTAAGCATTACAAAGTCACTGATGCTTCACTCAAAATGTCAGAAGTAATCTCCAGATCTTTTCCAGGTGTAAACATTTGTTCTTGAATACTGTTTACCTGGTATTTAGCCTTGATTAATGTACCTACTTCCACCCTATCTTTAGATGCATAATGTATGTGATTTAGAAGGATTCATTAGAATAATAACCCTTTTCTGAAGATTAAACTTTCCTTCTTGTGTTGCAGGTGAAGTACATCTTCTCAGACAAGACTGGTACCCTGACCAGGAATGAGATGGAGTTCAGGAAAGCCACGGTGGCAGGGATGATCTATGGGTAAACAAACATTTCTATACCACAGTCTTTTGCTTATTCAAATATGAATATTCAGCTTCTCTGGAATATGAAAAAGTATAAAGCCCTCGGATGAAACATGCCAAATATAGCAAAATTGACAGAAGATAGCGGATGCAATCTGAAATGTCTGACCATTACCAATCTTATTCGTTAGCAAGAATAACTTTGGTATTGTGTATCTTATTGCCTTAATGTCAAAACTTTTTCAGCATAAAGCAGATATTGTTTAAAGTTCAAAGACCAAAAGGCATTATAGTCCTAACAAGGTGACCTATGACCTATGAGTGATAAAAGACATTTGGTGTGTTAGATACACAACAGTTTGTTTTTCAGCACCAGGGACAACTCCAGCTCTCAGTTGAAATTGGACTGTAGAATGTGTGACGGTGATTTGCTATTGTGTGTCCCTTTCTTGCAGTGACAATGCAGAAAGTGAAGTTGGAAGGTTCAGCGACCCCCGCTTGGTGGAAAACCTGCATGCTGGACATGTATGTTTCTTTCCTATCTGTATCATCTTCACTATATGCATACTTAGCTATAGATTATACTACAATGGCCATCTGATATTTTTGTGATCTATAGTAGACCAATTCTTTAGACCAATGTGTCATATATTTCTCCTTAGCAATGGATATTGTTAAGATGATAATCAAATACTGGATACTACTACTGCTACTACTATGTTGATTACACATTGTTTACAGCTCTGTTGTGAACCTTCCACCTTTTCTAGGAGACAGCTCCAACAATCTACGAGTTCCTGACCACCATGGCACTGTGTCACACTGTCATCCCAGAACAGGTCCCCGATGACCCGAATGTCGTAGCCTACCAGGCCGCTTCTCCAGGTAACCAATCAGAAAACTCTGCTATCAATGACAGTGAGCAGTAACAAATCACCCTGGTATGACTAGAACATATGAATTTAGATTTTCCTTATTCTTTATCAATGATGCCATTTCTCCATGTTTCAGATGAAGGGGCCCTGGTGCGAGCAGCAAAGAAGCTTGGCTTTGAGTTCAACATCCGAACTCCTGATTATGTCATCATTGAAGCTGTAAGCAAATTCCTTGTTGAGCTCATAGTGTTCATGGCCATTGTGTTATTAAGAAAAGCTTAGGCACACTATGTAAATATGTAATGGACAACTTTTGGTTTCAGTGCTACAAAACACATCACACCATGCCTTCAGGGTGTATTGTATGGGTCTGTTACCTTGCAAGTTATGACACTGGTTTGTGACAGTTTCTCTCAGTTTTTATGCTATCAGATAATCACGGAAAGTAACCTTAGATCAATGGTTTGTGAATCTTAAGAAATCAATGCTATAAATCATTTTTTATCCATTGGGTTTTAATATATTTCAATATACTTTTTTGTACTTGTGGCATCCACTAACAAGCATCAATGTATGATCTCGCTTTTCTTCATGCTGTGTTTGAATGTGGTTATTTTCAGATGGGGACAACAGAAAAGTATGAAGTCCTGAATGTCTTGGAGTTCACGAGGTAAAGCTTGATGATATTTTCCCATGACTTAAACTTTGTGACATGATGTGTCCCACCTGTAGAAATTTGCTTCAGATTGCTTTGGTCATTGTATTGAACTTGAACCCTTACCCATGAAACCAGTCTTGATTGATTGATTGATTGATTGATTGATTCTTCTTTTGTCAGTGAGAGAAAGAGAATGTCTGTCATCGTCCGTGATCCCAAGAAGAAAATTAAGCTGTACTGTAAAGGAGCTGTGAGTCCTTTTTAAATGTTTTAAGTGAATACATAACTACATGTTTGTTGAAAGATATCGATTGAATTTCCTTCTTCTTGGATGTAAGTTCATCTTTTACAGTTAATAACATTGTAGAGATTTTGTACATGTACTCTATTTCCTTACATAAAGTAAATCTCTTATCAACAAGCCTTTGATCAGTCCTCTAATCCTTGTCAAGTTGAAATGACCCAAAATCTATGTCATGTGACCTGGATGATCAGTGTGATGTCAGCAACAGGTCAAAAGTGTCTGGCGGATGGTGTCAGCCCGTCTCAGTTTGGGCATGGGCAATATACTCTTAGCTTTCACTTCTCTTAGAAGTGTCCAATATTTTAACTGACAGTGTGTCCAAGGTCAAAGAATGTCCTGGGGATTCACAGCTTGTTGGTAAGAACTTTGCTTGTGTCCTGAAATAGTGTATAAAACCTCTACAATATCTATTTTGCTATATTATTCAGCGTTAAAACAATTGTCATTTTCCAACAGGATACCGTGATCTATGAGCGTCTGGCACCTAACCAGAAGTATGCAGACGTCACCTTGAAACATCTGGAGCAGTTTGCAACTGATGGTTAGTCTTGTCCATCATAACAGTATGAAAACTGGAGTTCAGCTTCCATGGAGTTCATAACATAAAATTCCATCTTTTGATCTGTTATAAGTTTCATGGGCAGCTCTGAACCTTCTAAACTTAACATAAAGATCATGTCAGTTCCATGTAAGATTAAATGACAGTTTTTCTATAGACTAAGTGTTCTTCATTTATTGCAGGTCTACGAACGCTCTGCTTGTCAGTGACTGAGATCTCAGAAGCTGAATACAATGTAAGTTCATAACTCTTACACTTACTCGTCTACCTTTGGCTGTACAGATAAGTTACTCAAATTTACAAATGTTAACAACAGCACATTGTTGCCATTTCAGTATTTCAAACATGTTGATTTATGTGGTCACCTTTAATTGATGGCATGTGCTGTAGCTGCTTAGTACTAATGTGGGTAACCCTTACCCATAAAACAAAAACTGTGGTCATTGGAAAAGCAAGTCTAAGAGTATTACACACTGTGATTTAGGTTTGACCCCCGTAGCAGCTTTTTGAACTGTGATTTAGTTTGAGACTTTGGAAGAAGATAACCCAAAAAGAGGGTCAATATGATTTTTGGTATGTTTTGTGTTTGTCCTCCAGGCCTGGAACCAGAAGTTCTACAAGGCTGCTACAGCCCTGGTGGACAGAGAGAGGAAAGTGGAGCAGACAGCTGAGCTGATTGAGAAGGTATGTGGGATAGAGCAGGAGTTGGGCAGGGAAGGAATGGGAAAATATGAGAAAATCCACTCAGGAAGGTTAAAAAGTTGCCGTAAGGTGGCAAGGGAGTTTTGTGGGTAGGATTGTTTACCTAGAACCTAAAGGTTGTTGGTTCAAATCTTTAGCAGGTTACAGATGTTTACACCTTTTTCTTTACTTGACTTAGGTAAGAATGAGTTCCCTGGCTTCAGTCCTTACAGTATAGTCATATGTAACTTTCATGCACTTCAGAGTCAACAGAAAGGAAAAGAATAACTGCAAATACAAGCATATCCAAAATTTTGAAATAGCATAAGAATTTGGCAAGTTGTTAAGTGCAATCTGTCTTGTGTTTCACAGAACCTGAATCTACTAGGAGCTACTGCAATTGAAGACAAACTACAAGAGGTAGGCTTGGTTTCATCACTTTGTGTCTGCATTTCTGTTCAAATTCTTATTCAAATTATTTACAACGCTATTCAAATTCCGTTCAAATTATGTAAACAAGCTGTGCTACCTAATGGGGATGTCCCTATAGCTCAACTGGTGTACACTGTTGAGCACCTGGTTCTGATTAGTTGGTAACTTGAAGACCCTGGTACAATCCTGGGTGGGATATATCGTTTTGGGCTGCATGTTCAAGGAGGTGCCTCAGCCACATTAAAGAGGAAAGGGCTAGCAACTCCTCCCTGTGAAAATATACCCTGCAACTGATGAAGCAGCAAGTTTCCTTGCCTTCTGTGCCACCAGGAAACACAATGCCCTACATGCCACAAGGCACTACAAGGGTCTGAACAAACAACAAACATGTACCTATCTTACAGGGAGTCCCTGACAGCATCGCAGCCCTGAGGAAGGCTGAGATCAAAGTCTGGGTCCTGACAGGTGACAAACAGGAGACCGCCATCAACATCGGCTACTCCTGCA
Source organism: Branchiostoma floridae (assembly GCF_000003815.2). Lineage (NCBI taxonomy): Eukaryota > Metazoa > Chordata > Leptocardii > Amphioxiformes > Branchiostomatidae > Branchiostoma > Branchiostoma floridae. The sequence goes on along the minus strand of NC_049985.1, from coordinate 12,818,069 downwards.
AGCTGCTCACCCCTGACATGTCCCTGCTTATTATCAACGAGGACAATCTTGATGTACGTTTCATATTAGGATCATCATTTTTGATAGTACATGTATTGTGACTCTTGTATTCATCATCATGTTTTTTGGTACATACAAATTGCCTTGCTACATTTACATTTTAAGTATATGCTACTAGTAAGAAGCAACTTAAAAACAGCAATACAAAAATGTCATGCAACTAATATTATTGATGGTATTATTGTCTCTTTGTGTCTGTTAATGTATTTTGTGTTCAAGAAAGACAGGAAAATATACAGTGTCACATAATATCTATATGGGTGTTAGAATAATTGGTACGTATATATAATATATTTTGTGCTATTTTCATTTTACATGTATGCTTCTTGTCAGAAACAACTGTGAGACAGGAAAATATAACACAGAAATTTGATGTAGCTCTTTTCACTTTTGGTTGGCAAACATTGCAGGCTACCAGAGAAGTCCTGAGAAAACACAGAGAGTCGTTTGGGAGCACCATTAGGAAGGAACAGAATGTTGGACTGATCATAGATGGAAAGGTATGTCTCTCTTTTATTATGTATCATTCCATACAAAGCAGTATGCTTTAAAACTTACCAAAAAGTACATTTGATTCTCTAATAGATATTTCGCTGTCTTCTTGCATAATTACAGTCTTTTTCCATTCCGTCAGACCCTGAAGTATGCCCTGTCCTACGATGTTGCCCACGACTTCATGGACATCGCTCTGTCCTGTAAGGTGGCCATCTGCTGCAGGTAAGACAGAAACTGCCAGGTGTCATCGTGCATCTGATGCTTGTTCGCAAGTCATAGCAAATTACATGACCTTCAATGGTGCTAACATTTTACTGAGCAGCTCTTGAAAAACTATTGTAGATTTTGAGCACTGAGGTTGAAATTTGTGATTTGAATATATGTATAAGA
>NC_049985.1:12813551-12817024 GCF_000003815.2 Branchiostoma floridae | reverse complement strand
TCCAGAAGTCAGAGCTAGTGACCCTGTGAAGAGAAAGGTCCAGGGTGCCATCACACTGGCTATCGGGGACGGGGCCAACGATGTTGGCATGATACAGGTACTTTATTCCCTTGTCCTACTTATGACAAATCCTGGCTTGTGTTATGGGTGCCATATATTATATGAAATCTATTGAGGAACTTAGTAGTTTTCTGCTGAAATTATTGTCAAATGTGGTAACAACTGCTCAGGTCGGTAGTCTGATATATGCTGTAAGAATTATTGTGTTGGTAGTCTGGTATAAGGAACAATTGCTCTGGTTGGTAGTCTGACTAAACTCCTGCCCCCCCTCCCCCAGGCGGCACATGTAGGAGTGGGGATCAGCGGGAAGGAGGGTCTACAGGCTGCCAACGCTTCGGACTACTCCATAGCACAGGTAAGGACTTAAAGCAGTGTCTCTCTTTTGTTTACTGTATAACAGTGTTGGCATCCTTTTTAGCTCCTACCAAATCTATGGCAGTCAGATTTTAACAGAATCTATGGTTCAAGATTCCTTTATTCTTTAAATAAAGTCTATAACTCTGGCATTACTGCTTATGCCCATTTCACAGAACAGGACTGAAGTCGCCATTGTTCAGAATGTTTTCTATAAGAAATTGCTTTTTATTGATTTGGTACTTTGTCTCCCAGTTTGCGTACCTGAATCGCCTCCTGTTTGTCCATGGAGCCTGGAACTACATGCGCCTGTCCAAACTCATCATCTACTCCTTCTACAAGAACCTCTGCCTCTACTTCATCGAGGTCAGTTCTACATGTTTGCTGTACAGTTGAACCTGTCTTTAATATAATTTTGATATGTTAGAAGACCACCTAGGAGTGATTAAATCTGGTTTATATGGACAAGTGGTTGCTATAGATAAGATTCTTAATGCTTAATGTCAGTGGGAAAGATGATCTACAGGACCACAAAAAATGTTCAATTGTACAGGTTTGACATCAAAGGCAACTGGAGCACATTTAGACAACACGTAAGGCTGTGTTTGCTACTTCCCAAAAGAGATGCAAAATATAGTCTCTGTGGGTAACGTTAACATTAATCTCCTTTTCCTAACTAGTTGATACCATTAACTATTGTAATACTAGCATATTGTAATACTAGCATGAGAGTACTTGCCTCTTTGCCACATACCTAACTGTTAGGTATTATGTTATTTTAGAAATGTTTAAGTCTTAGAAGTAAAGAACCTGAATGCTAAGTTTGTTTTGTGTGTCCCCAGTTCTGGTTTGCGTGGGTGAACGGGTTCTCAGGACAGATCCTGTTTGACAGGTGGACCATCGCTCTGTACAATGTGGTGAGTCTTCTCAACATCATCTCGTATATTCTGTTGTGTCTGTTGTGTAAAATGTTCAACTGAATTAGATCTCCATGCAAGTATTCACATGGCCATGCAATTTTTGAGTATCTTCTCTACATATTGTTTACTTGAAAGAAAGTTAAATAGTTCATAATGATACTGATAGTCCTTTCAAAGTTATTGATTAACATACAATGTACATGTACATCTGTGTGACTGTAAAGGTAGTGTAATTGCCTTTTTAATGCTGTAATGGGAGTGGGTTGATATCCATTGTGTCTAGGGCCAGGGATTAGAAGGCAAAGCCCTTCACTCTCCTTCCACTGCCTTTTTTACCTACCAAACTTCCACCACCTTTTACCTACCATTGTTAGACCAGGGTAAAATGAGGAATGTGGTGTTAAGTTATTTTTTCAAGGGAACAACTTCTGTGGCATGTCAGGGGATTAAAACCCAGGACCTCTGCATGCAGTCTGGGTCAAACACCCTAACTGTTAATACCAACACAAATTGCAAGGAACTGTGATGTAGCTGCCTGATATTGATGTTTTTAATTTGCAGTCCTTCACTGCCCTCCCACCCTTCTCCCTGGGACTGTTTGAGCGGACCTGTAAGGCCAACAACATGTTACGCTTCCCACTGCTGTATAAACCATCTCAGGATGGAGCCTACTTCAACGCCAAGGTAATGTCATAGATAGTTTCACATTCTTTTTATTTGTTGAATGTTTGTTAGAAAATTATGTCAATTTGAAGTGGTTTAAAAAGACGTACCAATGGAACACCAGTAATCCTGAGGAGTATACACTTAAGATATACAGGTGTTCAAGATAATCTTGAGAAGGCCTCTATAACAATGTTTTTTGATGTGGTGGTATTATGGCACCTGGCGAAATTATGAGAGTTCCTGGTATATTTCAAAACAATGATAGTAAACATTCTCTGGTTATATTCCAAAGCAATGATAGTATTTTTCAATTAGTTTGGACTTAATGTTCACCCTTCTCCCTTAATTGAACATGGCGGCAACCAAAAATTGTTTTTGGTTTGATATGAGGTTTTTGTCGCAAGGTACTTGTAGTCAAGTTAGGACTGCTAATGTCTTCACATTGAACATGGCAACCAGTTCAGAAACTAGCACAGCAAAAAGCATACTACCGGTACATTCTATTGTAAATAACCCATGTCCTGTTCCATTCCTAGGTGTTCTGGCAGGCCATGGGTAACGCCATCTTCCACTCCTTCCTCCTGTACTGGTTCCCTGTCTGGGCCATGCGGCAAGGTGAGTCTGCAAAGTCTATATGTCTTCATTACTGTGCCAATATATAGGAAAGAAAGTTGTGGTAAACTAGGACCATGCTTTACAAACTGTAGTTTAATGACAACAGTATTGACAGCTTTGGCACTGGTAAGTGTAGGCTTATGCAGGAAATATACAGCATTGCCATTTGATGATCCTATGTGATATGTAGACTTGGCCTTATTGTATCATGTAGAGATCTCCTGGATTTTTTTTTCACAAAACAAATAGATGCACTATTTCAACAACTATTTCTGGTGACACCTCTGTACATGTACATGGGTGTGGCATGCTAGCTTTACATGTGTTGGAAAAAGAGTATTTATGCAGAATTTTGCATGACCACATAGTTTTCATGTTGCAAATATTGTGCAAGTTCATTCAACTTGAGTAATGGACTCAATAGAATGCTGGAACTAAATGGAATCTCCAGTATGAAAATTAGCTCTACTTCCGCTACTATCTAGCCTGATTAAATCTCGCTTATAGCAGCCCGCCCAACATCCGGGCGCCCCCTCCCGCAGAGAGGGGCCAGTTACAGCCCTGGACAGCGGAGTCTGCATTACACAGACTATGCTACTATCTAGTTTCACTGAGACTGGGTGTAGTCATGGTTCCATTGCTTAAGTCTGATTAATCTGTTGTCAGAACTTATTTTTTACTTTCAAAACATTTGTCACAATTAAAGCTTACAGAATGTGTCAATAGCTGCTATCTCTGAGAAGTACAAATCACATCTTTTATTGATGAATCATTTCCAGTTTGGGCAATTAAAGAATTAAAGACAGAAAATCCATGGCTGGAAGACAGTTTATTGCTATAATTAGGCTGACCTTGGCA
>NC_049985.1:12787421-12813451 GCF_000003815.2 Branchiostoma floridae | reverse complement strand
GTTTTGTATTGATTCCTGTGTGTGTGTTTCCCAGATGTGGGCATCAGTGATGGGAAGGCTGGAGACCTGCTGGTGGTGGGGAACATGGTCTACACTGTGAGTGTTAGGTTCTTGGGGATGTGCAAATAAGGGGTTGATCATGAAGGGGTAAAGTTTTGGATTTGTATGCATTATTCTTCTGTTACTGATTTTTGTGTATGTAGAGAAATAAGATTATATGGTCAGTAAAGACAGGTTTTATTTACTCTTCTTTCTTCTTTTGATGTTGGGTTGTATCTTAACATGTTTATCCATTATTACCCTAAATTTAAGATGGGGAAAGTCATATTAAACAGACCTGATTTTATGGGGATGATAATGATAATATGATGCCATCATGATCATGAAAAAGATATTATTGAAATCATTTATATGGAGTTTAAGTTTTCTTGCAGGTGGATGGTATTCTCATGACTGTTGTAGTGGCTGATGTTACATCTGGCTTTCTCCAAGTATACTCATAATTTATATATCACTACTGTGTGCATTCTTTTTCAGTATGTGGTCGTAACTGTTTGCCTGAAAGCCGCTCTAATGTCAGACTCTTGGACGAGGGTATGTAGTTGGCATTTTATCTCAAACATTTTGCTCAACCAATCTTAAGTGTAATATTGAAATGAAATGCAATATCTACATATTGGGTTATGTACTAGTCATATATCTCAATCAGCTGTGAGTATGGAATTTTCTGTTTCTTAATTACATGTATCTTGATCACAACAAGCTTTGGATGATGACTTTTTTCATGAAACACAACAACATGTGATTTATTTGATGACACTTTTACAGTGTTTGCAGTATATACAACTGTCCAGCTTTTTTTTACTTTACAATTTGATTGCATAAGAAATGACCTCCGGAAAGAAGGATTGTGGACTTGTAGATGTGAATGTTTGATGTGTTAGAATGTTATGTTAAGATGGTAATGGTAAGAGCAAAAGATGACTGCTACATTTGTCATAGCTTAAATAGCTATAGGTTACCATATATATCAGCAGGTTGATGTTATATGTGTCTATCCCTCCAGCTGAGTCACATCTCCATCTGGGGCAGCATCATCGCCTGGTTCCTCTGCTTCATGATCTACTCCAACTTCTGGCCAGTCATACCTCTGGGCCCGGACATGTTAGGACAGGTGGGTTATCTAAGGGGTCTGACCCATAGCCTTTTTTGAGGCTGTAGGGTCAACGGGTTGTTTTAGGGCACAGTCTAGCCATCTCGTTCCACTGCCTTTTACTTCCTCAATTAAAGTCAGGTGCCAGTTTTTGTGCCTGTGTGGAGTGAGCAAAGTCATGTTAAGTGCAGATAGATCTAGCCAGGAGTACCAGGCATGTCATGTAGCAAGCTTAAGGAATCCATTAAGAAGGTCCAGGCAAACCCATATGCTAGATGCTTGTAACATGTGTATGTTTGCAATAAATTATATCTTTACTGTGACTGGCACTTAGCTCAGTTGGACACAAATGTACAATACTGGTCAATTTGCTCAATCAAAAGTTCCAGGATCTTGATAGAGAGATTATTGCCAACAGAGTCTGGTTTGCACAGATGAAACAAGTTGTTGTTGTGACAGCAGCCCTTAATACTTTATTATTAGATGGTTTAAAATGCTGATTCCTGTCCTCTGTCCCCCCAGGAACGTTACGTGTTGGGCAGTGGAGTGTTCTGGATGGGCCTGTTCCTCATACCCACCGCTTGTCTCATCAGAGATGTCGCTTGGAAAGCGTAAGTTTGGTCTAACATTTTCTTTCATGTAGTACCTCCTATTGTATCATAATTCACAAAAAGAGCCTACAGATATGACGCTAGCCGTTGAAAAATATGTAACTATATTTTTAATTGAATATTCAACACCCAACATCAATTGTTTGAAATGTTTAGTCTATTTGTATGTGTTGCAATGGGTCAATGTATCCATAAGATGAAGTAGGGGCATCTTTTCTGGATAGTTTTTTAAAGAACGCTTGCAGATAGATGTGCAAAAGTTAGGTGTGACGGGTCATTCAGTGTAGCATAACCAGTTGCTGCTGATAAGTATCTAATACCAGCTTAAAAAGAAATACAGGCAATGCATTTGAAATCATGAAGTTTAGTATGTTTGTGATGTACAATGTAAATGGCCTTGCACTGTGTTGCTATTGGTAACATTGATCATTGAGTACAAGTATGAGTACAAAGTACTCCTTAAGGTACCATACTATTGATTCTCAATTAAAAATAGACCACTGGTTTCTTCCCTAGCCTTGAACGGACCTGCTTCAAGACGCTGCTGATGAAGGTGCAAGAGTTGGAGAAGGCCCGTCTCGATCCCGAGTCTGTCATCCTTGAAGCTCAGAAGAAAACGTAAGTTCTGATGGGTAGATACGAAGTACGTACTCAAGAAGTTTCAATTGCGCTTGTGTTATATGTCTGATCGCTAAGAGAATTTTGATGACCTGTTATACATGGTAGGAGTGACCACATACTGTAAATCCATTTACATCTGATATTGCAGTACTAGGTACCGTATATTCTCGAATAAAGTACGCACCCCAATTAAAGTACGCACCCTTGATTTGGGGCAAGTATCAGACAGATCTGTGGGACTGAAATGTAGAATGGAAAAACTCAAATAAAGTACGCACCCCTTCCATACCAAGTCTGAACAGGCCTTGAACTGGATAAACTGAGATTTTTTATGTTTTTCCTAGGTTATTTTGCATCCTTAAAATGTCATTGTCTCAAACTTGTGAACTGCCTCCTGCAACTTCACTGAGAATGAACTGTTGAAACAAATACTAGTAAGCCAGCACATCTCACTTGAAAAACCAGTTGAACAAATTGCCAAAGTCACTAAGTCATATACATATGCAAATGTGCCTCTTATGTAAATCATATTTAGACAATTCCTTTTGTAAGACAACGCCAAGACAACTGCAATGTGTATGTTTTGGATCCTTCCTTGAAGTGTAACTACAACTTGCTCTATTTTAGGCTCTTTTACCATTTATCCCTGCAATAACCTCAAATAAAGTACGCACCCCAACTTTGGCAACAACTTGTAGCAATTTTTCAATTTTGAAAAGTTTAAAAAGTGCGCACTTTATTCGAGAATATACGGTAATCTTAAAGGGTTAGAAAAGAGAGCAGCTCACAATTCTAGCCTCAGCACAGTGATGAAGTAATTACTATGATGAAATTTTAGCAGTTCAATAGTCACCACTTATGTTGCTAAAATTAAGTTACCATTTTTAGCCATTCAAGACTTATAGTACATAGATCTGATTACAGTGTAGGAAGGTGTTTTGTAACATAGTGTCCAAAGAATATTTGACATGATTTTTTCCATGTGTGTACTAATGTTACTGTTAGTACTTCATATGCATGTTGAACAGTTTTCAGGGCTGAATGTACAAGTGTTGTTTTTGTGTGAAGATCAATCATTCTGTCAACCAAAAAATTAATTGGTCACTCAACCAGTGAATTGATTGACAAGTAACCATACATGAATCAAAGCTTAACTGTCCCAAACGATGCATGCAATTTGTTCATTTTTTTTTGTTTATTCATGAGCTGAACGTTCTGCTTGCTTCTGTCTGCAGGGCGCAGCTGATTGGTGAGCGGGATGGCCTGCTGGAACATGCACCACCTGCAGCAGCCGCACGGCCGGGTGAACCAGGCACAGAACAACGTAAGGGTCTCCTAACATTCATCTCTATAGGCTCTGTCGGAAGCAAGGCTATCTCCAGAACTGTCCCTCTTGTCAGAAAGGAAATTTGCTTATTGGCATGGGAAAAACTTAACCCTGTCCATCCTAAGAATCTGAACATCATTACATGGCGTTTTCGTAAGCTGAATCGGACCGATTTAACAAGGAAAATTAACAACATGGTCACCTAGTGGGACAAAACAAAACAAAAATGTACAGCTGGAGACAACAACCTAATTCAATCAAATCACATTTTGGTATAAATATTACTCACTAAGTAATAGCCTGCAGCTGCTGAATTGAAGGGAAAAGGATGTAGCGTTATGATTATCAAATGTAAAACAAGGATCATGTACTCACGTCACTTCTATTCAACACTATGTATAATAATTTCTCATTCATGTGTTGCCATATTTCACATCACGGGACAAACAGTAGGTATATTTCTGATATTTGTCATGTTGTACTGAGTATGTTTCTCTTCCTTTACAGATGGCTATGCCTTCTCACAAGAAGAGCATGGAATTGTGCCTCAGGTATGTAATTTTAGACACCTTTGATTTTGTCTATTTTAGGCATGAGACTGTTGAAAAAATAGCCCAAGAAAAATGGCAACTTAATCTTCTCCTGTCTGTCTTTTACACCGAATAAATGTTCAGTATCTTTTCCTGCATTCATCTCAGAATTTTTTTTAACATGCTGACATACAAATATTTTATATGACGTGTGTCATTTATCATGGATGATTTACCAGATTGTAAACAATGCATGGCTTACAGTTTGAGTAATTAGTGTTTCAATGGAGTAGTGATAATGTTGCATGATTCATTGTTATTAATAAAAGTAATATGGTATTTTTTAATGTGATATTATATGAGGAGTGGACAGTATCAACATGACCCTCACTCAGACTGGAAGATTTGATGACAATCATTTCAAATAATAATTTCATCTATTGCTTAATGTGTGCTATGATACAAGCAACATTGACTGTGGGCCAATTTCATATGTTTGAACATTCCTCAGAATTGCATCAAAGCAGATAAACAGCAATCAAAAACAGAACATTTTACATTGTTTACTTAGTCCAGTCTTCTTATTTAAGGCTACATTATATGTGAGTATTGTCTAGTTCCCCAGTACGTCATACATAGTCCAACCACATGATCACTCTTGTTTAGTGACACTGCTTTTTGACTCACAATAATATTCTATCATTTTACTTGCAGTCTGAACTTGTGCGAGCTTATGACTCCACGAAGACCAAACCAGAGGGACTATAGTGCAACAAGAAACCTAGGATAAATGAGAGAAAACAAATATTATATTCTAACACTAGATCAGGCGGAGCTTTCAAAGTACATGTAGCTATATTGTAGTGGAGTGTAGTTGTGTAGTGGTTATGACTTATTGAATGTTGTGAAGCTATTGTATGTATATATTTGAGGTAGTTACTGTCAAACTGTGTACTTATACTCTGTTCAATATGACGCACATTGGGTAAAAATTATGTAGTATTGGACCTACACTTGTAGATGATAATGTGTACCAGTATTGATTTGAAACTCTAGAAGCCCTGTTGGTGGTAAAGACAAGATTAGCCAGATATCATGCTTGTTGGCAAATATAAAATCCAATCTTTCTTGGATGTGCTGTAAAACACTTCAAATCAATTTCTCATGAACTGTGGACAGCCAATGAGAACAAAATGAAGCACTTTTGAACAGAGTTGCAAGTATCCAAGGCAGTTAAATAGATATCTGAAGATAGAAACATTTGAAGGAACTAAATGAAGAGGGCCCGAGCCAAAATAATAGTGATAGGATGTTGGAAGAAGTTAATAGCTTAGTCGCATACGCTGTATGGCTATTCACATGCACTTACATGCAGTTGTAGTTCAGCCCTTACATTGGACCTTTTGCTGCACAGCTTTATACAGATTTTTAGGTCTTGGCATTGGCAGTAAACCTGCTCTATCCTATACATGTGCAATATATTGTAAGGAACAAGTGGTAGGTGTGTAGTTGGGATGTTGTAGCAAAGTGGTAGAAACAATTGGTGTATGCAAAGTATAACAAAATAGAGAATGTTCAGCTTGACCACTCCTTGTAACAGACCTTTAGCATTGAAGAATATATTCACAATATTTTTATCATATCATTTTTTTTTATTTTGCTGCATCTATAAGATTACATGACATGAAGAGGCAGTATCTTGTTGTTTTGTATATGGCAATAGTTATACATGTATAAGTTATTGTGGCTACTAGGCTGTGTGTTTGACTGTACATTTTGTCCCAGATTCAATTTATTTATAAAATGTGTGTTAACTAAGTGCGTGCAAGGTCTTATGTGGTATATATTTTTGGGATTTACTATGTGATATATTACTGGGTTTATTGATTTATGTATTGTGCTCAGGTGTCAGTGGAATTCAAATTTATGATGTATTGTTAAATGTGAATACAGAATGACAACAGCATGCATCAAAAAACATGAAAAAATATCATACTATCTGTCTAGGTTGTGAAGAAATTTGAAAGGAGTTTAGAGATATTTACGCTACTGTGGTTGGTGACAAAATATTCTCAGCATAGGTTGTATCGTTAAGTATATAGCCTAAACCATACGAAAGGAAAGGGGCAACTGGTAAATATAGCTTTACCCACAGGTTAAAATTGGAGGTTTCAGAAAATGAATACTAGTAATCCTTTCTGCAAGGATAGACTCTTTTGTGGTAGATATTATAATAATGGTTTTGCCAGTTTTGCATTTCATATATTTTCCAGTTAATGTATGGAATCCCTCCAATGTTCAGATCTGTAAACAACAAAAAAGGAAAGAATGCTTTTTATAAGACTGTATACACATCAAGGTCTTCAACAGGTAGTAAGAAAAATCAGGGCTTAAAGCAACGTCATTCTTTGAATAGTTCTCTCCCTATATGAGAAACGGTGCTATTCGTGTTGTGTGCACAGCCATACCATCCAATATATTGGTCCCGTAGCGTTTTAGCTTGCAAGTATAGTGAATTACAGTAACAAGACAAATTGAAACAGTCACAGTTCCCCAAAACATTTTGAAAATCACAGCATGAGACAATCTTCCACCAAATTTTATCCACCGAACTTACAAGAATCATTTTAACGTTACAAACAGGCAACGAAGTTGCTTTGTTTAAATAGCTGCAGAAAAAACAAACGGTTTTTGCTATCTGTAAAAAAAAGTGGACAAATCTAGTATCTCGTGTGAAATCTGGAATGTTATGTCCCGTTCCACGAAAGAAATAATCACATGTACCCAAGAATACGCATTGTGCATGATGGCATTTATACAGGTTACTTTTGAAACTTTCAAAAGATATCTAACATTCCTGTTAGAATGGTAGGTTGTAGCCTGAGTGTACTCTCCAAGCAGAGGTTGGTGGGAAAAATCCTTGCATCAATTTTTTTAAATTAATACAAGGAAAAGGCCGGTCGAAAAAAATTGATGAAAGGAAAAGGTCACAAATTTTCCCACCAGCCTCTGCTTGGAGAGTAGCCTGAATGTGTTTTACATGATTGTACATGTACATTGTACTGATATTAAGATGAATGCAAGTAAACCTTCCAAGGAATACTGCTCGTACTGCTTTATACTTGTTATCATTTGGTATGTGTAAGCCTTGATACAAATAACTAGTGAAAGATGAAGGCCACTATCATAGAAGGATAAACGTCAAATATTTGGCATACGATTTTCAAGTTTGCTGCATTACTGTCATAAACTTCATAACTGCAGTATGTTCCAAATAAAGCTATCATTGTTTTATCACAGAATAAGCCATGTGAGTCAAGTGTTTTTGTTATGAGCAAGTGGTGAAATGAGTGATATATCCTCTATGTTAGTGAAATACATGTAATCTATTTTTGCTTGGACCACACTGATTTGATTCTATAGATGACATCTGTACACTTATTAATTTACAGAAGGACTGCTTATTGCTACTTATCCTTATCAAACACGGGTTGGCGGAAACGGCTGCCCGGTCGGTCGGCGGAAACCCCTGCCCGGTCCGGTCCGGAGGTTGAGTTTGGGGGTTTCTAGTATTGCATACAGCAGAGTAAGGTATCTAGTGCAGCTGCGCCTTCTTGCAGCAGAAAGCATTGTAATCTCAATATTAAACATACACCCATCGTAGAATAAACGTATGCAAAACCGTGTCGAAATTTTGGACGGGGTTTTGGTTGGAAAACGGCTGGTAGTATTCTGTATCTAAATCACGACGAGGGTAATCGTGAACATGCTGTAAATCCGATCGTAATTACGGCCTTTTTTACCTGGCGCTTTCACGTGGACAGCGGTCGGTAATATTAAGAATATTCATCTTCTGAATACCGTGTAGACGGAATATTAATAAGAACATAATTGATTGTTAATCAAACAGCTTGAAACTGTAATTCTTTGATTGATCACGATAATATTTTCTCACATGTCGGAAATGAAGAAACCCGCAGACAATAAAGATTTAACCAAGGATAGAGCGGCTAGAGCCCAAATAACACCGCGATAAACAACGTGGCCATGGTTGGCTCGAGAAAATTTTTTGATTAGCAATTAATCTTCAATCTTCTTTCGTGAAGCCGCGTAGCACAGTGGTATTGTGTTCGCCTCGTGACCGAGAGGTCGCGGGATCGAATCCGCCTGCCGTGCTGCCGGTCTTGTGCCCTTGGGAAAGGCACTTAACACGACTTTCCTCACTTTACTCAAGTGAAAATGAGTCGTCCCTCGGATAGGACGTTAAATGGAGGTCCCGTGTCTGGGGAGAGACACACCCCAGGCACGTTAAAGAACCCGTCACATGTGCTATGGTGCGCTGTGAGTGGTCTAAAACCTACAGTACCTTGGTCGCACCTGGGGCAATTACTGTCGTATTGAGGTCACCTGAGTGGCGCCGAATGGCAGCTCGCTCCAGACCCTTGAGATTTAGCCCCGCCTATTGTAAGCTCCTCGCAATTCAGCCCCTGGCTGCAAAGAGTGAGTAGTCAGCCCACTCAATAACACGAATGACTCATACCCTGATCAATGCCCACATCTTATTGGTCTAAAGCTAATTCCGAAGAGCAAGTAATGATAAAGTTTACTACTGTCCCCTATCAGAAGTGCCTCACACATATCCACGTGCGTATTTCGGAGTCAAGGACCTAATGTGCGCCGCATGGAATGACGAAAATCTCCGATAAATTACACAATCCAATCAATCCAACCTACAGTTTTCTTATTTCAGAGTATATAATATAAAACTAGTGTTGGGGATAACATTTTCGCAAAAAAAATCAAGGCGCTAATCTGTTCTTACTGTGAGGACACGCGGCTCATTATCGACCTTATAAGCGTTAATCTTAATTAGCTGGCATCACCGAAATCTGGTGTTTACCGTAAACGTGTGTAAGATCAAAATTACGCCATTATTACGGTAATTACGGTAATGTTTACGATATTAGGGCTACTGTTCAACGTAGGGTCAGCCTACACGAGAAATGCACTTAAATTACTGTTGCAACAGCAAGCCATGTTGTATACATTTGGTACACTCGAAACCCCCAAAACAAACCTCCGGACCGGGCAGCGGTTTCCGCCGACCGACCGGGCAGCCGTTTACGCCAACCCTATCAAACACATTGAGAAAATAGAACGGTTTCCTCATCGAAACTGTTGCTTGGAGGGTATTCATCATATCCGACCGCACACGAACATGACAAAATAAAGGACTCCTATTATGGCTTGTTTCTACCCTGTTCTTTAATATACGGCCAAAATGTGAAATGATGATGCAACCGTTCTAATATGGGGATTTAAATGTAAATATCATACAGAAAATTTGAAATAGAAGGGTGCCCCAGCGGCGCAGGCAGCTCTCAGATTTTCAATGAGTTCTCATCACCCAACGACATCACATCTTTACTCAATGAAGGTCAATATGCAATGAGATAGTGTAATTTAACCTTACTGTGTGTAAAAAAACGGGGAAAAGACGGAAGAAAATTTGAAAAAAAAACGGAAAAAATCGCATTAGGTGCCTTTAAAGTTAAAGGCGCCCAATGCGATTTTTTCGTTTCATAAATTCAATTTTCAAGTCATTTTTACACAGATTCAATTTGGTCGGTAACCTCATGTGTCCAGAAATGACCGAAAATTACCGATGGGAAACTGTTAGTGGCTCGATCCTGTGCTGATTTATTGTTGGGCGCAATAAATGAAAGGGTCCATTTGTGGCATATTTGTGCATTCTTTTTAAACGCTGAAAGTACGAAATAATGATACGAGTGTGTTGGTATGGTGAAGTAAATGTCAATATCATACCAAATGTCCCATCCAGAATATTTCCAGTTTAAATATTTTAAAATCGCATTGGGTGCCTTTAACTGCAATAATGGTTGCAATACAGAAGTGGTATGGGGTAAAATGCAAAATGGAAAAAAGTTGTGTTCCTGATGTGTGTGTTTGTGTTTTTTCGTTGAAGTTCAGCAGCAGGTTAACTTGATGCTGCCCGCAGGGTCAACCTCACGAAGGTGTTCTCCTCGGGCCACGATCAGGGGGAATTTGCATATATCCCATGATGCACCGCGGTCTCAACTATATATACGCTCGAGCCGTGACGTCATCATTTGAAAAATGGCGGGTTCCGGTGATGGTAGCATCCCGGGAGCTCCCGTAAACACAGTGTTTACGGTTGAACCAAAGCTGTTGCAGGACGCTCCAGAAGTTTTACTTTGCTGTGTAAACACTCACCAGTTCCCAATCCATTTCTCGGGGGTTTCGTGCATCGAAGTAGTTACACGGCGCTGTCACATAGCAGTACCGGGCGACCCGCCGTCAGTGCGCCGGCTGTGCTTGATGCCTGATCGGAACCTGGATAGCCTGTTCGCCGGGGTGACTTCCCCAGTGAAACTACGGATCAAGTCGAGTTCTACCATTCATGTAAGGTTTACTTTATTTCGTAGATCTTTTAGGGACCTTCAGTATTTTTGATGGTTCGAAACAGGAATAATTGTACAGCAACAGAAAGGCTACGAATTATAGGGGGCATGTAACGTAACGGTAACGTACAAATTTTATCGACTTTGTCATGTTTTCCAGTGGCACTATATTCCTTTTTAACTCTGATTCAAATCGAGTTCTATTATAGTTTTATGTACTAGTATTTGATAGTTATTTCTTCATTTTACATCACCACCGGCGATTGTTTTGTTGTCGAGTATTTTCACAGAAAAAAGGTACAAAGTGATGTGGGACACATGTAATGTATTTTCAGCGTTGAGTCAGTAACGTTAACAGCTAACTTAATCGTTAATGCTTTTCCTTTTGCTTCAAAATATTACTGGGTATTTGAATAGGATTGAAAAACGTGTATCATGTGAAAGGTAATTTTTCCCAGCCACTTTATTTGTAAAAATTATTTGCTGTCAATGGTTTTAGTTTTACATCATTTCAGTGTTTGGGTATTGGAAGGGGATAGTTTTTTTTTACTGAAGACTCGCTAGCAATATTCAATTATCTTTTAAAAATACAAATACTAGAGTTTCACGACCCCATACCTTTGTCAAACAAATCTATCTTTACTAATAGTAGAAATCATGTCTGTCTGAGAATTGAGGCATTTACAAAAACTTGTTTCTCACTACAACCATTGTGGAATGGAACATGTTGTGAAGTATGTACTACATGTATAGGGTAGAAGCCCCCTTGTTAGGTAGCTTTAAATAATAATGCTTGGAACTTGGAGTTAAATAGAAATGGCTTTCTTTCAACACAATTGGTTAGCATAAAGTGTTGTGTTATAGTGACATATTGGTTGATTGCTGAATAAAAAGTTCTAAACAGAACTATGCGGCTCCAGCTGTGTCTCAGAGTCTGAAGGATGTTTGCAGTGTAACTGTAAGACTGTTGGCTTGAGGACCGGTAGTTCCCCCAGACAATGTTATTGCCGTAAGTTACTTAGTTTGCACGATAAAGGGATTCAGTGTGCATGGTTTTGCCCCAAGATTTGAGACCTTTGACCCATACTCGAAGGCCTAACATGTTAGCACCATGTGTGTGTTTCAACATATAGTTAGTGTGGTGTGACTGTGACAATCTTTAGAAATATTTACTAGTAGTTACTTTGCTACAATCTTTTTACTAGTTTTGGGATATTCTCTCTGTACGTTGTCCTTAATAACTGATATACGAATGAATGCTGTATACTCTCAACATTCAAAGGTCATAACTTAAAGAATGTGCATTACTTGAATTAGATTGTAGAAATCATCAAGTGGTAGTGGAAAGCCATTTGACTTGAAAAAGGTGTGTCACGGATTTGGATAGCTACAGATTTTAGACGATGTGACGACAAGATCATGCGGTTTGCGATGCTGCTGTTTTCATTTCTTCTGCTGTTTGCGTTACAAAATATGTCAAGACATGTATCAATTAGCCATGCCCTCAGAAGTAGGACCTGGCTCTGCCCCCAGACAAGTGATGACGAAAAATCATGTTTTGGAATGGGTCACGTCTTGGAATGCAGCTGGCATTCAACTTCGTGTTAGTTCAAATCATGTTTTGGAATGGACGGAGTTTTGGAATGCAACAGGGTTAACTAATGCAGTTACAGAACAATCATCTCCAAGCAGATTCTGCTTTTCTTACAGTTCGAATGCTCTAAAGATGCTGATAGGCAGCAGGCCAGAGGTACCCTTCTTTGGGACACAGAGATACTGCCAACAGACAGTGCAGCCTTCATACTTCCAGCAGTGACGACAGATATCCCGGCTGACTTACCGTACGAGACAGACATTCAGCCTGTAGACCCCAATCTACCATACCCTGACCATTGCAACTGTCAGATGTCTGAATCTGTACAGTCACCTCCAATACTTTGCGACATGCAAACAGAGTCACAACTAGACCCTCTTGTATGTAGCTTGGAGGACTTGCATTTTTCTTCAGATGGGGGGGAGTCGGATGACCAAGATCTAGATGCAGAGTTGGAAGAAGACGAAGACACAGATAACCATGCTGCAAATCGTATGAGTGGGCAGATTTTTTCTGTTGTTGGCTCTACGTGGCATACTAGTTGTCAGGCTGTGCTAGATAAGTGTGAAAAACTGAGAAGGGAGGGAGAAGATGTCAAAGTCCAGGTAGCCTTTGAGCCCACCAATATCAAGGATAGGAATGCCATCGTGTTTGAAATGTTCATAGAAAACACTTGGCAGATAGTGGGTTATTGCCCAGGCCCCAAAGTCCCCAAACTGACAAGAGCAATGAGAAATGGTTTCATCACTGAGATTGCGATGCACAAGTTGACACATTCCTTCTGCTTCCCTGCAAAGAAATTCATGTACAAAGTTCAGGTGAAGATTGTGAAGAGAGGGATTTGGGAAGGCGATGCAAAAGACTACAGGTTCAATTCGGTCATTGTATAAAAAGTATAACGAGGCAACAACCCATCAACTCGATTTGATCTGTAGTTTTATTGGGAATTTTGTTACTCGCTTGTGCCTTCACTCTTAACTTTCTGCCCTGACTCACTATATTATTAGTGGAGGGCGATACCACATTGCGACTGCAAAAAAAAGTGGTCGCTGGTTGGATTAGGCAGTTGGTTGCTGGGAGAAAGGCAAAAACTGATATCTTATAAGGTCAGAACCCGTATAACACTTAGGACTATGTCTATACATGTTCTCCTCTTTCCTGACTTGCAACAAAATAACATCTTTTATGAGTATCATTGAGTAATAAAACTTAAGGTTCTGAAGAAAACAAAATCTGAAGAGCATGCCTCATAAGTTCAATAACTAGTTTGACAGTTACAATAACTAGTTACAATAACTAGTATAACACTTGCAACAATGTATATACCTGAGTTCTCTTCTTTCTTGACTTGCAACAAAATAGCATCTTTTAAGTATACATTCAGCAATAAAACTAAAGGTTCTGAAGAAAACAATATCCGCAGTGCTTGCCTCATATATACAATAACTAGTTTGACAGAAGGATACTTCAAAGCATAACTAGGCAAAAACCTGTATAACACTTGCGACAATGTCTATATATACCTGTGGTCTCAAGATCAAAAACTGATTGTCATATAAGGTCAATACCTGTATAACACTTGCAACAATGTGTATACCCGAGTTCTCTTCTTTCCTCACTTACAACAAAATAGCATCTTTTACAAGTATACATATACAGAATAAAAAGTAAACATACATAAAATAAAAGACTTAGATATATACAACAGTGGTGACAGGTGGAAACAAGTGGCTACAGGCACTTTCTTCTGTAAAAAAACAAACAATGCTTGGTACCATGACTAAAAAGTACATTTATATCAAAATCTCACTCATCAAAAAATCGGGCAAGTGGGGTAGGACATGAGCTTGCCCAATCAGCACTTTCACTTGGCTAGGACAATAAAACTTTTGGACTTGTCTAACCCTGGATGTGGATATAACAGTTTAAAAGTAATCTTCTAAACAGGTGGCAAGCTATTTGGGACCTCAGGCAGTGGCACTTCTGGTCTGTGCAGTATCTGCCTGATGGTCCCCCTGTTCCTGACCGGCAGGACACCCCTTGCAGTTGTGAAAATCGAAGCGTCTTCCCTTCTACAAGTGCGCAGTCGGTGGAGGCGCAGACGACCATCCTCAGGGTCATCATTGAAGGATGGGTAAGTGTCTTCTGCTTCTCTGAACCTCTCACTGATTGTCCAGTAATAGAAAGGCAGGTCCGGGTCAATTCTCTTTGAGAATTCCCTGTGAAAGACAAATAAATAATTACAAACCTGTTCAAGTGAAATAATACATGCCATGGACACAAGAATTGTGCCCATACTGCCCATAATGACCTGTCCACAACTGATTTGTAATGTACGTCGCAAGTACAATGTGAGTACATGAAATCTTTCAATAATTTTACAAAAAGACCATACTGTAAATGTTTGAAAAGATACTTAAATACCTGACTTCTGTAGGCCATCGAGCATGCAACTCCTTGAGGGTAAAGGTGTTTCCCATGTGTCGGTGAAGTCCAGCAAAGAAACACTCTACATCGTCTGTCGTGCTCGCTCTTGGATGCTCTTCATAGCCAATTGTCGCACTCTCACTTCTCCGCAGCTCCATTGACTCGATATTTGTTGTGACCGCGATGAGGGTTTCTCGGCTCCACCCAAGTACTCCTCGACCGAACCTAAAAAAAGCGACCAGAACAAAGATATTCATTTCACTGGGTCTTTAATCCATCTAGGCATTCTCGAGTTATACTATTTGGTAAAGCCCCTATCTCACTGGATTTGCAAGTTAAAGAGAGCGGTTACTGCATTTTTTATATCTAATCATATTCATTGTGTAGGGTTTTCTTGCCTGTTGATGTCAAGAGTTGAGAAGTCTGGGGGGTAACGGCGCCATGGGGGGGAACGGTGATATGGCATCAGCTCATCAAGGATCATGTCCATCATGGCTGTGTTCTTCTCCTTCCTCTCTTCCTCTGAAAGCCCTCGGCCATCAGCTGCTTCATGCCATCCAGCAACGACTTCGATATAGCATGCTTCCCGGTGATACCCTCTGTGTCGGAGAAACCTGACCATGTTGTAGGACAGCAAGATCTCTGCATCGGTGACAGACTGCTTTCGGAAACCAAACAGGGCTGCCTCTGTTAGCCCTGGCTTGGGCTCACCATCTTGCGGATGGAGCGCTTCTTCGAGAGCATGGTGGTCAAACCACCGGGGAGGCTCTTTTCTGAGGTGACCAGCAATTCTCTTGAGGAGATGGCAATGATCTTCTCTTCTGTGAAGGTAGTTGAGGCCGTCTTTCTCTGGGACATACATGTGGTGTGTGAAATCAACCCCCTCAGTTCGAAGTTCCTCTATTCTGAGACGGTATCTGTATGTGGCCATTATTGATCGCAGCATGTCAGCCATGCACTCAGGCGAGTTGGCACGGAAGGTTGAGGGGCCACAATCTGGGGGCACGAGTTGTCCACGCAGTCTTACTACAGCATCCTCCTCTCTCATCTGCTCCACTGTTGTGAGTTTGTGGTATTCTTCAATCACTTCTGGTGGGATAGCCTTCTCCCTCATCTCTGTCAATGGCATGCCATTGTCATCCTCTGCACAGTGAAACCACAATCATCAATTAGTACAAACTGATGGGGAGTTCAGAGTCTATTGTGACATAAGCTGAACACATTTGGTTCGACAAGGGCAGAATTTGTGAGAAGATACAAGATGGCTTCACCATATTCCCCCTGCAGAATATCCCTGAAATCAGGTGAATTTGTTGCATTGTAAGTGTACTTGGGCCAAAGATATATCACACGGATAAAACATACTAATGTCAGTGGTACTGCACAGTCTGATATAATAGAGAGGCCAAACATTAAAGTCAAGTCAGCAGAGAAAGAAACTAACCTCCAACTTTCCGGAGTGACTTCAGCACAGTGTCAGAAGCCATCCTCCTGACACTGTCTTTCACCCCACGAATGATTTCATAGAGATGAATAGGGCGCTTGTTCCCAAGCGTCCTTAGGGAGTTGAACTCTCCATCCGTAACATCACCTGACAACAAATCACAAAGCACCACATCACTGATAGATTTGCAAAATGAAAAAGCTCTAAATGGAAAATTAGCTTTGAGTACCTAAAAAAGCCCCCAGCGCACAGGCTCTAGGGCCAACCCACTAGCATTGCACCAGAATATACCAATGGTCAACACCTCAGCAAAGACTACAGTCTACAAATGGACTTTATCATGAAGTTTCGTTGAAATGTCTCAATAAAAAAGACAAATTTTCCTATAATGGATTTTGTTCAGCTTTGCATCATTCAACAGAAGCACTGTCATATTACAAAAAACAGACAAGAGTAACACTCTACTTTTACTTTTGTGCTTTAACTTCAACTTTTGTCTTTACTATGTTTATAGTGGAGTTAAGCTTCACATGTAAAGGATAGACTCTTACCAACAGGTATCAGTCCCAGCTTCTTGGCCTCCTCATGGCACTTGTCCAGGAACTGCTGGAGGAACTGATCCCGGATACTGTGATATGGAATGAGCAGGATTGGCACAGCATAGGGCTTCTGATTTCGTCTTTCGTCAGACACCAAAACGACCAATGCATGATCAGCAGCCACTCTCTTCTTCTTGAAGAGATTGTGCAAGTAGGTTTTGTTGTCTTCTCTCAGTTCCACCAGACATTGGGCCACACGGCCAGGTTGAGGGGAAGCAGTTCCAAGAGCTGCCAGCAGCCTTTCATACCTACATAATATAGAAAGCATGTGCATGAAGGTAAAGGTAAAGCAGTCATCCTCAACTGATGTGAAGCATAAATTGTGCTTTTTCAAGTAGCTCAGGTACATGTAGTTGTGCAATGCGGCTTTGCTAACTACTTGATTTATATAACTATGCAGACAGAAAATTGAAGTCAATATTTCTAAAAGTCACCTTTCATAGAAGGCTTTGGCCTGCTCCAGAAGGGTATTGTACTCTACCCTGTCCCATGCCAGGTTTTTCAGCACATCTGTAGATGAGTTAGCCTGCTCGAATTTCTCCTTATACCTCTTGTTTGCTGCCTCAAGGCCACCTTTCAGCAGATCAATGTCTTCTCCAAGATCCTGAAGGAGACTGAGGAGACAGGCCTCTAGATTGCGTGGCACGCAGGACTTCCCAGCTTCCCTGACAAGGACCATGCGTCTGTCGTTGTCAGCCCTTAGCTTCTCCAGGCTTCCATCCCCAAGATCAACGTCTCCAGCCCATTTGCCCTTTGTAGATGTCTGCAGGGCAACCTTCAAATCACAAGCATCAGCCTTAAACCAGACACGTGCTCCTGGCTTCATCTTGGCAAAGGATTCCAGTGCAGCGATCTGTATATAACAGAACAAACTTTACTGTATACTAATCTGATATGCATAAAATAGTAAAAGTTTTCCCAACGTCCATGTCTATTCTTTAGTAGTGTGTCTACCAAATGAAGCTCAATAATTTCCATTCATAGACATCACAAGGAGCAGAACTGCTGATACTAGTAGTATTATTGCCAAGAAGAGAATGCCTCTGGAACAATTTTTCTCTTTTTTTTGAAGGTTTGCAAACTCACATGGATACTGGAGTTGCCATCAAACTTCTCATTCTGTGCCAGTCTGTACATGGTGTCCAGGGAGGGGGCGGCGACATTAATATGTGCCTGTCAGAGAAGGAAGAGAATCATATGTCAAATAAGACATGACAAGTAAAAAAAAAATAGACAAAAATTACACAGTAACAGAACAAGATGTACTTTCTTCAAATGCACAGTATTTAAGTGCCCCTAATTCTTTCACAATTCATGTTATCATACTACTCAAGGTAAATATCACTCTGAGCCAGCCTCCTTAGTACTGTACTAACTTAGGGAATCTACTGGAATAACTAAGTATGTCAAATACATACAAAATGGAATTGAAAAGGTATCGCTATTATGGCAAATATTCAGATACTACATTAAGTATATGGACTGGTTATCATCACAATTGAAAATTTGTGAAACATAAAAGCCATCTTTATACATGTAGTAACCTTCAATGGGTCCAAGTCAGTGCTTTCCAGGCCACTCCACCCTGGCCCCCGAAACAGCCTCA
Organism: Branchiostoma floridae; assembly: GCF_000003815.2. Lineage (NCBI taxonomy): Eukaryota > Metazoa > Chordata > Leptocardii > Amphioxiformes > Branchiostomatidae > Branchiostoma > Branchiostoma floridae. The sequence goes on along the minus strand of NC_049985.1, from coordinate 12,795,096 downwards.
AGAACCTGGTTGGAAACTCAGCACACATGCTCTCCAACCAGCTGGCATAATCTGGAGAAATGCTGACCTACAGAACATACATGAGTACCATTGTATAAATTAATACCATAACAAGTTGGACATAACACTGTCTCTTGCTATGAAGTCTGCAATCTTCATCATATCTGATATCACCATAGATAATTTGTTCACACCCTCCTACCACAATGAACAAAGTTCCTGATCACACTTCTAATTGCCCAACACTACATGGCTTGGGGCCTGGCTAATTGCACAGGAAGATGGTAGCAAAAATGAATTGGGGTTTTTGGAAAACCCTGTCCAGTCCAGACAGGGAAATGGGGCGGAAAACCCTGTCCAGTCTGAAAAGAGGGTCTGCATAGGGGTTCCTGGCAATGCTTAAAAGTATTACTTCAGACAGCACTTACACAGCATAATGAGTGACCCAAAGGTGCAATATGCATGCACACAAAGTCAGTTCTGTCAAATGCAAAGTACCCAATTAACACTTATCTGGTAGGACATGAGGGGAGAGAATTGTCAATCAAACAATGGATAGTGAGTGTCCGTCAATTTCGGGTTGTTAAATAATGGCAATACATTACAAAGACAGGCTTTGAAAGGTTTTCTTTAAATGATAAGTGCGCAGCACTCATTTTGAGAGCTGGTCTGTTTAAATCCTGGTTTAATAGAATGACTGCGAAAGGTTTCAATATCAACACGACTTTAGTACACAATGTTATAACATTACAATATATTTTACAATGCACTACAATAAAGCCGAGATGGCATTTTTCAAACGATAGTACAAGTTGTGAGCTATATAGAACTATGTATCCTTTTAAAAATAATGTGTTTTATTTGCAAAATTATGCCGTAAGGCTAATAGCATGTTCAGTCTCAAAGACTTAAAGAGTAGACGTTTTTTATATGATGAGAAGTAACAATGATGGATGATTTTTGTTAAGTAATAATTTTTTTATGACATTGTGCCACACTTCAAGTTGATGTTATTTCTGTGCTTAGCCGTATTAAAGATAAAAAAAAATGTTGTTGTATACTAGTACTTAGTAGCTTACACCGTATACCCCCATGCAGACCCTCTTTTCAGACAGCTTACAATGTATACCCCCATGCAGACCCTCTTTTCAGACTGGACAGGGTTTTCCGCACTCCGGACTGGACAAGTTTTTCCGAAAACCCAAATGAATTGAGGTAATTAGTTACAAAATTAGACAAAACTAGCCAAAACAACAAACAAAAAACTAAGAAGGCATTCTTTACTGGAAATGCCATCATTTTAAATTAGTACATCAGATAAGTATCATTATATACTGATGCTAACCTGATGTACATTGGTGGCACTGAAGAACTCCATCTGGTATTGTAGTAATCCAAATGGCATCCTGTCAATTTGGAGCAGAGGGGTGGAGGTGCCAGGCCTGTTGGTGCTCAAGATGTGGGCAAACTTGTACAGGATGTTGGGCTTGTTGTGTTCTTGTAGGGTGGACATGGCATTGATGGACTTTGAAAAGAAGTCGGTTGGGTATGTGGAAATATTCTTTGCTGTAGCTACAACTGAGAACAGTTTATCACCAAAGGATAGAACTGAAGATGATTGAACGATTTGAGGAAGCAGCATAAGCATGAAAGAATCAAATTCTGATTGGGTCAGGGCCTTGCAAGAAGACAGTACTGTTGTGACATCATCCTGGCAGCTATGTTCAGTTTGTGTTTGCTGGTCCACAGTCAACTTCTTTGTCTGGCATCCCCTGCTGACTGTTTCTTTGGTTTTCTTTGCACGGCTGATTGAATTCGTCTCAAGACCAAAAGACTTCACAGCAGCTTCAAGGGATTCGTCGAATTTCGTCCTCCACTTCCTGCACCTGTTCCTCACTGTGTTTGCTGTGAATAGAAAGAGAAACAGTGTGTCACTGAAGAGAAACCTTTGCTATTGACAAAGTATGACTTCATATCCCAACACCTTGAGGGACTACACTCACACTAAATGTGAGAAATAATAGAACTTCTTTTGATTTCTATCAGTTCTAAACTTGTTGCAATAATCTATCAAGGTAAAGACAGCAAGAGCCATTGTTTTTCACTGACCTGAAAGAAGTTCACTGCTCCTGGTTGCCGTCTTGATTGATGTTGCAGCCTCTGTCCAAAAGGGACTGTTAGCGTGCCTCATTGGCCAGGATGCTGTGTCAGTGACATTTTCATCCTGATCAAGGTGGCTTAGATCCAAAAACTGGATCAATGCCTTGTCCTCCTTATCAGTCCACTGATGGTGTTTCACAGGCCGAGGGGACTTGGCCAGTTGAATCTTTGGGGTGAGCATGTGCCCCAAAGATCGTGTTATCTGTTGCAAATACAGGATACATGTAATTTGTAGCAAGGAGAAACTATAGCAAAGTTTGCTATAGTTTAACTGGTACTGAGTGTCATCATCAGTCTTGGCTCACCAATCTTACTCGACTTCTGAATAGTTTCTGCAAGGAGTCATGATGTAATAAACATACTATGAAATTACATCACATCAGTGCACTATGAAATAACATCACATTAGTGAAATAATTGTATTAATGGTATAATTGACAACAGTAAAACTGTCCTTAGCCTGTAAGGTCATCAGTGAAACCTAACAATTTGTAAATTTGCTACATCCTGTTGGACCATACCACAACAGCCAATGATGATCTTGATCGAGGAAACATTTTCTGTCTTATGGCAATTAATCACCTTAGGACTTAGGAAAGAGAGAGGTCGGCGAGCTCCTCCATCTTTCTTTCCATGTTTGTGCTGCCTCCTCTTCCCAGACGGGGTGTGACCACTCCCGCCAACATGTGGCCTCTTTTGGGGCGTTGATGGAGTTGACATCATGACTGAGGGAAACAATATTGGACAGTCTAAGATGATTTTTACCCTTTTATAGAATATATTTCCTTGAGGTATTTCAATGAAGTTATTGATGACACTTTGCTCACTTTGGGAGAATGAGACACAGTTATTGAACATGTCAATAAAGAACCAAAATTAAAGCAAAATGTACCTTTAACATTACAATTTAGGATAATTTTCTATCTATGGATGTCCCATAAGATATAAACTGGTCTGGTATGCAATTTTTTTCTGTTTCATTGGCAAGGATTAAAAACTCTCGAAAATAAACTATGATATTCATAAACATCACTGCTAACCTGGGGAATCAACAATAATCCATAAATTACAAATCTTACACACCACTGCACCACTTGATAACTTACAAATTCTGACAGACTCTCAAATTATGAAACTGAAAGACTACAACTACTTTTTGACAAGATTTATTGGTCCAAATATCAACGACAGTACGTATATGACAGTGAAGGTGAAATTGTAGATCAGACTCCTTCGTATAACTCACAAGCAAGCCTAACCAGTCAATAATGACAAGAGAGGTAAACAAGTTCTACGGCTATGTGATCCCGAGCGACCGTCTGTTTAGCGAATATTAAGCCCACAAACGCCCACCCTTGAAAAGTCTGTGCTACATAAATCTAGTTCTTTTGCAAGTACAGTAATACGTTCAGGTTGGGCTCTCATGAGTTTCAAGTGAATTCATCGACCCGAAGTACGAAAATCCATCTTGGTAACTTCCGCCTTTGCGACATATACGATACCCACTCACCTCCGCATTTTAAGCGAGTTTCCAGTCCAACCAACAACATTTTCCGTTTGAATAGGTTTTCCCTGAATGTCTGCTAAGTCCCTATACTGTAACAATCTTTCCAAACTTTCTAAATTGCTTTAGGAAGGTAAAACTACGGCGCGTTCGTGTTTGTTTACGTGTCCGCCATCTTTTCTTTACCGGCTTATTTGCATATGTTAATGAGTTTAAAGGGCCTCCGCGCGACTGTCAGGCGTATGTAAACACGACCAACCATGCGATCCTGCGCGGCTGTTTTCGTGATCTTCCTATGAGTGCTTTTTGGTGCTTTTCGTTTTTTTAGACACACAATCAATCTACCATACGTAAACTACACTTTTTTTTAAAAAGCACCACTATTTGATTAACCAATGCGGAAGATTTGATAGCACTATATGCAAATCTCCAACATGCGACAACGGGATTTACGCATGAGAAGTCTATCGGCATTTACCTCAAAATTAAACATGTTCCTCGGGTATCACACACATCAACACTTTTCATGGAAAACTACAATTCCCGAACTCTAAAAAATGACGAAAATTACCCACCTAATTCTCTTGGCTGCTGTCCAACATGGCCAACATCTTGAAGATGCCCATGCCCTACATCTTGGGCTTTGCAGTTCCGGGTTTGCCGGCGTTCGCGCGGAAAATCGAACGCGATCGAAAGTAAAGTGCATCATGGGATATATGCAAATCCCCCCTTGGGCCACGATATACTACTAGTACTTTCACAGACGTCATATATCCCATAATGCCCTGCGCACGTCTCGGGTCGGAAAAGAGGAGCCGCCATTTGCAGTACTTTCATCCTTGCAGTGACTGCCTTTTAAATGGAGCCGAATAGGCCTTAAGCTGTGGGGGCCGGTATAGTTTTAACGTTTTCCCACTCCCTGTGACGTCTAGAACCTATCTAGATGAGGCTGGAGTAACAGAACGTCGGAATTGTGGCCGATTTTCCCTCTGTTTGGAAGGACGTCGAATTTGGCCCAGCCCTCGAACTCTACTCTGTGGGCCCGACAGCAGGCCAGGCTTGTCCACCAAGCAGGATAAAATACTTTGGTCGACACTCAACTTTAATCTGGCTGAGTTTTCAGAACCCCTGGAAATAACCATGAGTTCGTCACCTAGCAGTGACCAGGTGAGATGTCCGATTTTTGGTTTACTTTTGCGGATCTCTCTGCAGTGGTCAAACGAAAAGCCGACGATTGTCGTCGGAACGCTAGCTACCCAAGGCCAGCTGAAGAATTCCTGACTCTGGTCGGCTCAAATAACAACACAAGGAAAGCTGTAGACGGGTCTAAGGTTCTCTCTTAGGCTGGGTGTTTGCTACAAAGGGAATTATCCAACCTTAAGGTTCGGGAAAGGGCCTTTATTACATCGTATATCACTTGCCAAATTGCTTGGCAACTGCCGGTTATATAAAAAGATTTATCATGCTTAACATTGGATTGTGTTACGCCACGAAAACCATCGGACAAACACTACAGACTTACAGGAATACCAATTGCTTATGTTTTCAAACCAAGAAGGTAACATCCTGAGTTGAGTAAAACCTCCTTGCTCAAACTAAAGGCTCTATGTATTCTTGTTAACTTTGGTTACAAAGGTGCTGTAGATGTAAACAAATATAGGTAGGATGTTGTGCATAATTTTCATTTGATCATTTAATAATTATGGTACAATAGTTTGGTTATAACTTGTTACACTGGCGTGTAGATATTTCCATTCCCCTGGCTTCTATGTAGTGTAACTTCAGGTGCTCTGCACAGGAAACTCATACTTTTTAGCAAGAAAGTTAGTGAACATCCCACATACAGTACTTGATACATACAGTGTGGAGCTGACCAGTCAACTTGTCAAGATAGGAGTCTTTGCGACAAGACAAGAGAGTTGTCGAAATAGTGGTAATGCGGTCACCATAAGTACAGGACAACCAGTGTTATTACACGTTTTATGGTCACAAATAGGTCAGGTATGGAGGTTTTATGGCCGGGATGGTAACGACCCTCTCTGTTCAGGATTGATGATGGTCCTCCAAGGGTTATAACTTATATTAAGACTCATTACGTATTCAGCCTGCCAACGCACACATACACATACACACACACACACACCAGCACATAGTCACATACAAACCCACACTTGTTGTCGATCATGCAACAAAGACCAATATGAAAATACAAAAAAATGTCAAGTAAATATTTGTAATGCATGCAGACTGTTAAAAGTGTTATAGAATGATAATGAGTAACATAATACTAGTCTGATACTGATAGCATTGTTGTAAAGCCGTCCTTTCACAAGTGTACACATCTGTACTGTAATAGTGATAGCTGTTTGTGTTTCCTACCAATGTCATGTCCTCATGATACAGTTGTATTTCCAAGTTCTGCACATGTCTACATTTACTGACTACAAGACGTGCATCCAACAGAGCTTCACTTTTTTTCAGGTTAAGAACTGCTATAAATTATAAGTGATATTAATACTGACGCCAGTAGCTCTAGATTCATTTCCCACATCATATTGTTCCTAAGTCTAGCATGACAGAAAAAAGAATTACATGTACATCATTAGTTGCAGTGATAGCAAGGTCATTAGTTTCTAATGATTCAGGATTACATTCACATAGCCAGGATATGGGTCTTAAGACATAGAAAGAGAAAAGTGACTGCTAAGTGCATTACCCAGAACCATCACTGGAAAATTATCTAAGGAACATTTAGGAAACGACCAGTATAATGATGCGGTTACCTGATTTCATTTCCTGTTAATGATTTACCATTTGTCTGGTGTACACTACTATTCAAATACAAATAACACCTTGGCTGTAAATCTTACAAATAGCACCTTGCCTACTAAAGGTAATGGATATGGCTTAACACCAGGTAAATTGTTTTCTGAGAAATCATTACAAATTCTTTGGCATTACTGCAATTTGTACAAGACGGAATTTGAACATTCAGCATAATGATTAATTTTTCCATAACAATAGCATTGTGGTATAAAGGAATAAGAGGCAAGGTGTTAAAAGGTATAATGTGGTTGATAAACAGTATTAGCAAGTAGAGGTATGCAGCCATATGTATGTGATAGATATATTATGTTCTATCTGTGACATGACACAACAGTTTCCTTCTTACTTCCTCAGCATAGTTGTTAACTGATTATTTATAGAAGATTATTTTAACAGATGTCACCTTCCTCAGTAGGCATCCAGAGAAAAGTGAAGGCTATAGTTTTAGCATAATTGATTGACAAAGGCCTTTGTACAAGGGTAATGGCATCTTTGTATGACTGTCAGCTTTGAATCATGTCTGTCTCCCAGTGGAAAAGGGAATGAGTTTTGTAGTAAGAAAAATCACTGACATGCGGGACTGAGAAATACCTTGGGGGAAGTTGTTTTAATGTTTATTTATTATGACGAATTAACACAAATATGCATTTAGTTTGAGTACTACAGTTTTCCCCACGATATATAGAGTATTTTGGACATATCACCAAAGAATGATATACTGCCTAGAATCAATCTCATTGCCAGAATGTACTTACATGTGTATGCAGACAATAGCTATACTCAGCCTATAGTGAGTGACCCTGCCAGTACCAACTGGTATATTTCTTGCATGTCTCCAGTAACGACAGATGATCATTCAGATCACACTGTATCTAAATTCTGTCATACCTGAGACAAGAATGCTGTCTGCTACACTCATTAAAACAAACAGGCATTAGCCTTGGGAATATTTATCAGCATTGGTAAACCCCTGCTCAACGTTTATCAGTGCTTCTGGGACAGGGACAGATCTTTCACAGTGTAGTGGCTGACCAAATTATGCAGGTTATCTCTCGCCTTGAAGGGGTACGATAACAAGATGTGGCAAAAATCATATCAACGGCCAGTAGCTATGATCCCCTATGTAATTCCCTAATTGGATTAAGGAAGTAAATCCGGAAATTATGCGACACAGCCAGGAAGATG
>NC_049985.1:12769720-12787321 GCF_000003815.2 Branchiostoma floridae | reverse complement strand
ATGGTAAGGTAAGATCAGATTACTGTTACTTAAAAGGTGTTCATGAGTTTTAGGCAGTGAGAGACACCAGTAGCAAAGAGTTTAGTTCTGAACAAGTGGAACCTCTCTTGCTATACCATGCTGACATCAACTTTTCATAGGTTTGGCTGCAAAATGTCAGCCCTGGCAGAAATTGCAACCTTTGCAATAAAACCTACGCAAATGTCAACTCACTGTTTCTGAGATGAATGCCATGCTGGTAGAGAAGTGAATTTTGTGGTCACACAAACCAAAGAATAAAAGCAGCTGTAAAAGTAACAGCTTGTCTGGCTGATATGAGGCAATACACATGTCTACCACAAAAATGACTTCCCATTGTAATGGTTCTTGCAATTGTCAATAAAAATTGCTGTCCATTGTCCTCAAACAATGCTATAAAATACTATCGATTGTATTTTAAAAAGGATTTTGGAAGTTCCTTTTTAAAGGAAGAGGAATTTGGTAAAGTGTTATTTTCAACATTGTACTGTATTTATCCAGTATCGCTTATTCTGTTCAACCCTTAATATTTTATGAGGCAATCAAATATTTAATACCTCACATGGTTAATCAGATGTAAGAAGGTCAGAAGTCTTGTACCTGAGGCATATGAGATGGCCTCCCAATTTTACTCAGTTATTATCATGCTGTTACAGTTAATGTAGAATAGGGAAAAACTAGGACAACTATTTATGTGGGCATTTCCAACCAAATGTACATGTAACTCCAGTAGAATTGATTGGGTATAGAGTGGATCTGAAGGTCTGCTGTAACATTATGGGAATGAGTTTGGCGTTTCAAAGCGAAAGGGTCCTTTAAAGAAGCCCTTCAGATTGAAAAGCCCTCACATATTGTTTCAAACTTTCAAACAAAGTTATGTCTGAAAAGACCTTGTAATAAGACCCTTCACTGTTTCGCTCCATAGAGAGCCCTCAACTTTTCCTCAAGAAGTGTCAAATCAAATACTGTATTTCTTGAAATTTTGGTGTTCCATTTACAGTTTTCATAGTGATGGCTTCACTAGAAGAAAAAGGTATGCCATGTAATAAGAACTTACACTATTTTTGGCCATCAAGTCATGGATAAAGGGCCATCAATTTTTCCTCTAGAGGAGCCAAACCAGATACTGTAATTCTTTAAATTTTCACTGTTGGATTCTGCGATCATTTGCAAACTTGAAACCACTGTGACCATTTTTGGTCTACTTATCTACTGGATCTTAAATTTTCCCACCACAAACACTCTATTTTCTCCTTACAGCAAAATTGAATAAATGTGAACAGTAACAGATGCCAGTTGCTGATGACAAAAGTCTAAGGTCCATACCAAATAGCACAATGTTTCCTGGCATATATATATAATGGTTTATTAAAGTTCAACAGTGGAATTTTTTTAACATGGTAGTTGGGTTTTTTGGTTGTGATTTTGAGCAGTGATGGCTTGTAGAATTATTGTTACTGTGAAACACTGCTTGAGTATACATTTTTCCATTCATGGGTAATGCGACATGCATTACTGTCCGCCTTGATGATTGTCCAGTCTTGCAGCTAAAAGCATTTAGGGAGGTCATAAAGGAAATGATGTGAAACATAATGTTGATGAAATGTTACAATCATTAGTTGCGACTAATATGTAGGCTATAACTGGGGCCAATTCAATTGCACTGCTTGGTGAAAAAAGTTTATTTTGTAATACCATAAAATTTACTGTTTTGTATATATCTGGCTATGCTCCTTTTCATAAACTTGATATCAGTTAGATGTTTGTTATCGGGGTGTCTAATAATGTCTATAAATTAAAATTTTATGTGCTAAAACATTGCCTGTATAAGGTGTAGTGGGAGTACAGTACTACAAGGGAGAAAAGAACCCAAGTTTCAGTCTTGCTATTTGTACTAAATTGTAGTTTGGGCTAATTGTGTCTCACCTCCACATGTTCGGTTTTGTCACAGTGTTGATGTAGAAAGCACAAACTGTGTCTATTGTATTGTGAATCCTGAGGAAGATTGCAGAAGATAACTATGATATGGGACATTTCTCTGCACAGGATCTCCCCTTCCAAGTATTACAGTCTATAGTATAATGGACCTGTTTTTCCTAATGCTAATCCTACTAAATAAAACACAGTAATCACAAGGAAGTGGATGTCATACCTTTGAAAACACAATGCTCCTTTGTTCTGTAGGTACCTAATACATTTGTACATCTCTGCAACATCTCAGCAATACAGTGTGATGTGAGAATGTTATCACAACACTAGCTCAAGAAACTTGTTCTTTCCGTCATGCTAGTACAAAACTATGTATAGTCCCCTAGATACAGTACTGTACCTTGATACGAGTTAGCACCTTATGATAGTTGTAGATTGGCAGATTCAAAAAAGAATCCTTTAATCAATCTCTAATATCTATCCTATTAAGGACGAAGGTTTTGACAGGTTGCTGAAGGAATTTCATTGGTAAAGAACTAATTTTCTTACTTTTGTGTTGTGTTTGGTTGTCTTTTAAATCGTCCTTATACATCCTGTATCGTATTCCAATTGTAAGATCAAGGGTCACACACAGTCAGCCAGGTTCTGAGTGACCAGTGGCCAGACAACAATAGAAAGAGTAAATTAAAGAGGCCAGCACTAACAATTGGCTTTGGCCATTCTTTTCACTCTATCACATAGATGTTCTTTTTGTTGGTCAGTTCTGTTTCCGTTTTGAAAATCGTTCTAATCTGCAAGTTTCAATAGTGTCTGGAATGTGCTTAGGTTCCTATTACTTATTAGCCTCCCAGATTAGGATTACTGGTAGATTAGCCCATCTGCCCTCAGCACTTAATGGGTCCATAGAGACTGTGCATCAAGAACTGTTCTATCAAGTCTGAAGCCCATTTTACAAGCGTGTGTAATCGTCTGCATGGATCCCAAATCCCCCTCCAGCAAAGTGCACATTTGTATCTGGTGTGCAGTAGATGTTGCTAGGCAAATTCTAAACAGGATTTTCGCTCCCTATGTAGCTGACTAATTGAGTCGTGATTGTGACTCCTGCATGAAGTTTACCATACCGTACTGTGTATGTTGTGATGAACAAGACTTAACATTAAACTGTGCTTTTGCAAAGGTGGGTTCTATCCTTCAAGAGCACAGACATGTATTTGTTTACACATGCTATGCCAGTTTAACAGTGAAGTCAGTCATGTAATGGTGACATTCTTTATATCTCTAGGTGGTTTCTTATCTGTTATATTGTCAATTTCAAAACATGATTTTTCATTGGTAGGATTTTGCCAAAATAAATGCTACCAAGTGATCCAAATACTCAAATTGCTAGCTCACACAGCAGTCAATGTACTGTGGGTAGCATGTGCTCAAAGTATTGAATTGCTGTCAAAAAGTAGGTTCATATATTTGGTGAATTGCCCAATTACTGACCTCAGCTTGGCCGTAATGCCAATCTTGGCAACTTTACCCACATTAGATGTAGACATGTAGCTAGGTCAGCTCTCTGGCCAAGGACTTATTTGATCATGGAGGCGGAAGTCTCTTTCTTCTGTCTTTAAAATCTGATTGTCCAGTAATAAGTGGTTTACTGACTGCTTCCCTTCCTGTCTGGCACACACCACCAGCCCAGCTGAATGGGCCTACCCAGTCTGAATTGAATATGAAATGAAGAAGTAAATAAAAGACTGTGTTCTCTATGTTTTGCTGAAATTGATCTCATAATAGTCAGATGGGTCATTTGCTTTTCTCAATTTCTGTATTATGTGTGTTTTGTATTCTTTCTTTGCACAAATCCATTTTTCTCAAAGCAAAATGTGACCGATAATGGAAAGGAAATCATTGAAAAATGGAAATGCATGTGTACATACCAAAGTACCTTTGTAAGTTATGCATTGCTAGCTGTCTAAGATTAGTAAGATAGACATGTAAAATTTGCTAGGTAGTATAGTAGATCCGAAGTTTTAAATGAATATGGGATATATACAGTATGTATGAGATGGAATGTGTGCAATGCTACAGATATAGTCAAGAAGCTATTGTGTTGCCTTCCAAAATTATCTGTGTCATCTGCGGAATGCTCATTTATCCTGGAAGGTGTTCAGTTTTCCTTGCCAACATCCCGTCCTTCCTGTTAAAGTCCCGGGGGAGAGTACAGATTACCTGAAGTAAACATCCCCAGGTGTCATTATCCAGGCTGATCACAACACTGCTACCATCTGTGCTGCCAGTGTCTGTGCTGCCAGTGGGAAAGGTCAGGTCAGGTCTGGTCCTACTACTAGTACAGTTTGTTGTTTGGCTGTATCATTTGCTTTTTCCTTGCGGTGTTATTGGATGTTGAATATTCTTCGATGAAAATGGTGAATCATGTTAAATTCTGCTTGTATATTGTTGTTTCTACCAAAATTTATTCTTGCCTAGCGAAAAGATTGTGAAAACTATGAAAGAGATCCTGTTATACTTGACTGACATGCAAAACATTTATCGTGTAAGCTTATTCTTTCACTGTTGCAAATATGTGGAGTAATAAGTTTTTTTAGATATTAATTAACACCTTTCTCGATCCTTCAGACATGAAATATTCTGAACAGAAGCAGAATAACAGTGCTTAATTGATGCGGTATCTTCAGAATTCATTGTTTCAACTCGGGACCTTTGTTTCATACTGAAAGTCTGGAAATGCCAAGGACTGCCATTGTCAAGGAACAATTCCAATGTGGTTGCAGTGAGGTGTGTTGCTAAGAAACACTTATATTGTGGTGGGTAACACTACTAACAGCCTTGAGTGGATCGAGAGAATACAATTACAACCATGGCTTTAAATAAACCACTCAAATGAAATTTTCTTTGCATCTATGGAAACATGTATAATATAAAACATTTTACATATTGCTTGAAGTTTTCTTTGAAATGTTTGACCAATTTCTCTTTTTGGGGGTCAACTCAGATTGTAGGTAAAACCTGCTGTATGTACTAATAGGCTGTCTCCAGATCGCCTGTCCCTTTGTCCTGGGATGCAAGATTGCTTATTGGGAAATACAGATATTTCTCCCCATCTATCCCAAACATCTGAAATCTATGACATGAAATAGATAGAAATACATTTTTAAAATACATTTTTATAAGAATGAATTCAACAACAAAAGTCAAAGTAATCGACTTTTCAAACAAAGATTAGGATAGGGCTGAAGGGCTGCATGTATGTGAAGTCTGTATCTACCATGTGTTTAGACATGGTCCATTTGTAATTGATTCCACCTCCAAAGCAGAATCAGATGCTTAATTGAACCCAGCCACCAGAGGTGGCTTTATTGTTGTGGTGGGAATTCTAGAGGCTAAAAAGTTGCAAGAACAACAGTTTGGACCAGATGAGGTCTTCATTATAATAGGCTCACAGGTTTTCTGTTAATGACATCTTTCACCTCGATTTCAGAGAGGCTATTACTAAGTATTAGATAGGGCAGAAACCTTTGCTTTTATTATCGTTCATGGAGTATTTGTAATGGAAATGAGCACTCAACAATGAACCTATCTACCAACTGTCTGTAGAGTCCATATACAGCAGTAAACCACCAAAATGTTACGAATTCCGAATTTTACAATATTTAGATTAGAAAAGTTGTAAATCTTTTTCACCTTCAAGTGGAAATTATTGCAGTTATAACTTTGTATTCCTCATCAGGTCCATGCGTCACTGGTAATGTTACTACTCGTAATTGCATGGCAACAGGGTCAGTTTCTAGGATATCTTGAAAAAGTACTGTACAGTTAATTTCAACACAAATTTATTCAGTCTGGCAACCTTAATGAATACTGGAGGATGGCAGAAATGCACATGTAGCGGATGGATGGATTTGTTATTTTCTTGTTAAATAAAGAAATACTTTTTAAAACGTCTGAAATTTTACAAGTACAAGGCTGGAATTTTGTGTAAAACTTTTTTATGCGTCTGTGAGTTAAAATGGCACATATTGGCACATATCTTACCGATGTCATGTCTTTGTGATTGATCATTGAGACTGTTCTAACCTGGTTGACACCTGTCTTCCCTCTTGACTCAGGTCTCACAAGGAATACAGCAGGTAAAACTGCAGGGTTAATCTGCACAAACATGCATATTGGTGTACATGTGTGCTTACAATTGTTTTCCTTGTTGCACGTATATTGCAGTGTCTGTATTGAATTTTAATGTATGTTAAGAGTCAAATCTTTGATAGTAAAGGGTGTTTATCCAAGATTAGAACTTTTGGTATGATTTCAGATAGTAGAACACAGAAGTTTGGAGAGAGACAATGAAACATAGTCACATACAACCTAAAGAATTGTCTTATTCACTTTGCACCACACTTTGACAAGGTTACGTTTGTAGGTTATTCAGCAAGATGTTGAGATATAATGAAGTAAGATATGCTTAATTGTCAACAGCTAATGATGACAGCTTGAATTTGTTCATCTGCTGAAAATGATGAGTGTAAGGTGTGTTTGTAATGCCTAAGTTTAATGGTATGTTATAGCTTCATGTATATCTTAATATGTGTCTATCTTGTTTTTGTGATGATACACGTTCCTGGATTCAGTCATAACAATGTTGCATTCATCAATGCTAAGATTAAGTGTAGTAGAAATACATTCTATTTTGGCAGTAGGCTGTTGTATGCTTAATTTTTTACATCCCTGCTAATCAAGACATGTGTTCATTGATGTAATTCTAAAGCAATGATTCCTTGTTAACTGCTGGACTGACTTTTTGTGGCATATGTATATTTACATTCATTATTGGCATTTGTTTTAGAAAGGGCCAGCTGAAAGTTAGAATTAAGACAACCCTAACAGATGATTGTTTCATATACTGTCCATTGGAAACAGGTGATACTGGATATTTATCTTTCTGTGTTGTATTTTCCCCAGGTAAACTTACGGCTGATCCTGGTCAGCGGAAAGACACATGAATTCCAGTTCTCCCCCAACGACTCGGCAGCGGACATTGCTAAACACGTTTATGAAAACTGGCCTACCGGTGAGTATACCCATAACCTGTCCTTTCTTTCACACATATCTCATGAACACTTTGCTCAGCCCTGCAAAACTTCTAAGGGTTCTTAAGAGGGTTTGTTGTTTAATCCTTTAAAAAATTGATATATGAACTTTTGTTATTGAGAAAGTTTTTAAAAAGCTATAGCATAAGCTCTACAGAAACCAAACTATGCCAAGCCCTGTCTTTGAAAGTTTGAGTAGAAAATTCTGTTTCCCAGTATATAACTTCTGAAATAATAAGAACCCACCCATGGAAACCGTATGGATGACTGTCATCTCTGAAATTCAAGACCCACATTTAAGGCATGAAAAATTCATGTGGGTGGACATTTTAGCTTGACGCATGACACATGCCAATTCCATATCACGTTAGATAATATTGATCTGTAGTTGTTCTATCAGACAGGTCCGTACTAATGGACAGTAACTTTGACCTTCCCCTTTTGTTCCGTCTGAAGGACAGTGTAAAGGATAACATTGTTTAGTGGGTCTGTATCTACTTATGCTTCAGTAACTCTTCAGCTGCCTTCTCAGACCATGATCTCCTTGCTGCTGTGTGATGTAACTATACAGCAATTTCCCAGCCTGATAAAACTATGAGTGGGTTTATTGTTGCATCTTCAGGGCTGAAAATTCATCTTTGGAATTAGGTGCTCTGGTGCATCTAGCCTACATAATTGGGAGCGCCAGAGACATTTTGTTAACTTCAACTTTAAATTGAGAGGAATTTTATTATCGTTTTTAACACTTATATGCCAAGAATATGGTGTATACTAGTATACTGGAATATCTTTACAATACTAAAACCTGTGAAAATATTTGGGTGCACCGGTACACCCACAGAAAAAATTGGGTGCACCATGGTGTATTTCGAGCCCTGATCTTTGTTTGGCTAGAATGGAAGCTCAAAACATTTTAATTGTTTGATGGTTTGTGCTTACACTGTTTGTTGTTCCTGCCTCCAGACTGGGACGATGAGAAAGTCAGCACACACAGCATACTTCGTCTAATATATCAGGGCAGATTCCTGCACGGAAATGTCACACTTGGAGGTATGTCTGCATCCCTTAAGGTTTCACCAGCCGACTTATGCACGTCTTACATTCTTCTCATGGGGTAACCATAGTAGCTAAGGTGATCCATCTACTTCAAATCACTGATAAGCAGGAGGATAGCTAAGGATAGCAAGTAACATATGTTCATCTTGTAAAGATTCATCATTATCATTATGTGTATATCAGTAGGTGTAAGCCCTGAAGCATGCTGTCATTGTTCTCTGCTGTAAAGTGGAAATACTCAGTTTACATAATTCCACCCAGAACAGCCATGTAAAATGATTGTTGTAAATTCTCATATATGTGATGTATGACATAGTGTTCGCAATATTCCCCCACAGCCTTACAGCTACCGGTAGGAAAGACAACAGTGATGCATTTGGTGGCAAGAGAGAATTTACCAGAGCCCAACTCACAAGGTTAGTTTTCTGTTGCTTGAAGTTGTGGCCAAGAAATCTGCAAGTATGTCTTGGCATTGGTAAAGGCCAAGTTCAAGATGTGCTCAAAGATTGTCCCGAGAGTGCCTGATCCAGGATTTACAAAAGATCAGGACTTACAAGACACATGTCTAGAATTTGAGGAAACCATCTTGGCACAGAGAAGAGAATGGCAACCCCTTAAAATTATCTGACATAAACACACAGCTGCTATTGGTTAAGAATAAGATGTTCACTCTTTTGTGTGTACTAGAGGATTTCTCAACAGGGAGATGAACTTATTTCTTATCGTGGCATCTTCAAAACAAATTCACAAGTTAGAAAAATTGTTGTATCATTTAACTTAATTGAATTGTTCGCTAAAGCTATGTGGTTATTTTCTCATATTCTTCAACATGGTAACACTACCAGTATGCCAGATGATTGGCCCTTAACAAGTACCCTGGTTCTTGTCCTTCCCACATGAAGCAATAATGGTGAAATCATGGGATTCATGCTGGTACTATTTATAGCTAGCAGAGCTTCATGTCTATCTAATTACCTACCACAACATGCAGTTGACAATAGTCATGGAAATGTAAGTCTATTTCTGAAGGCACCTTTCATCTATTTTTCACTCTTTCATACATTGGATTGTAATGTAATAAGTTATTATTAGGATTGGAGTAAGCCACCTTAAAACTGTACATATGTTATCGTACAAGTTCTCAACATATCGTTGAAATAGTATCTGCCTCAGAATAAGCCTTGAATTGTAACTTAAGCATGATAAAGTACAATGTGGTAAATACTCGAGTCACACAAATGATGGTGTGTATCTCGCGGAAGTATCGGATTAAAGTGAAAAGGCCATGGTGGCTTGGGCGCAGGTGTGCACAGGAAATGGCCTTGTTAGGAAACCCGTGTAGGAAATGACCGATGTGAAATGTCATCAAAGAGGATGTGTCTCAAAAGGATGTGTCTCACATGGTTTCAAATGGCCTTGAGCAACATGCCTCTACTATGTACCTATATTTGGTCTGTTTGATGATAGGAACCTTTTCTTAATCAGGACTCTCAAAAGAAAACAAAATCAAGGTGATGCTTAAGGTGGGAACGGTGAACCTAAGCCCCAAATCCACATATTTTGATGAAGAAAAGGAAATAATCTAAATTTTGAAATTGACAAAATGGTGCTAAAGTCTGTGCAGCCTTGCATAGGCAGAGCCCTGTCTGCTGTGAACTGCTTGTCAGGTTTCATCACTACCTTAGATGTCAGACCATAGGGTTCATGTCTTCTACTGAGGTACAAAATGTAATACTAGTAGGTAAATTAGCATGTTCTGCCAAAAAGCAGTTACTCAAGCAACTGGATTTGATTTTGAGCTTGCTTCAGTGCCAGGATTCAGCAGTTGTTTGCATTGAGCATCTGTGCGTCAGAACATAACACAAAATTCAGAAAAGTGCAAAGAATTTAAGGTACTGTAGATTTTTCCATAAGCCAAAACCTGTAAGTTTAACTCAGGAAACATGGACATGGAAACTTTTTCAGCAAGGTAGCAAACAGACCATTGTCATTCATGATGTGTATTTGTAGACCTAACCTTACTTTACTTCCTTCTGTCCTGCAGGTCAGAGAAAAAGTGGCAAGACAGAGGAGAGTAACTGCTGTGTCCTGTTGTGAGTGCTTGTGGAGGAGGACACGGGGGGAGACATGGGGGGAGAGATAGAGAGGAATCATCGGCACAGGATGATCCATTTTTCACAAAAAAAACGTATAAATATTGTCAGATTTCCACTAGTCATTTTAACCTCTTATAAACTGTGTTGCTTCAAAACTACCATGATCAACCCATGTTTGTATGGTAATTGTATACCATAAAAGAATAAGTTATAAAGGTTACAACAAAATATCCTTAAATGGTCTTATATTTATATACATGTACACCTGAAAAATATATTGAACAAGGAAACTCAAGAGTAAACAAACAAAGAAAAAAAGATTATTGTTGACCTAAATGAGCACAGAAATATTTGTACAGGTAGACATAATCTGAAAACTCTAAGTTCCAAATTGTGGCATCTATAGAATGCTTAACCTTGGACAATGATTTGAAATGAAACCCTGTAAACATAGATTATGTATTGCTTTTAGTTGGTAAACACAACAGTAAAACTAACTTACCAATACAATACTATGCAAAACAGCACACCTCCTTTTAAGGGGCCTGGGGTCAAGATGAACCCTGAAGTCTTAGAAGAAGGAATATTTTATCAGAGATTTCTTAAGGTATTGTACATTTTGTGTGAAGGACTTGAGCATTGCCTTGACACAGATATTGCAAGGAGACATGCTTTTACTAAGTAAGCAGCATCCTCTATTAAGGTTCTTAATAGTCAGCTAGGCTAGGAAAAGGTATGAGCACAGTCCTCCTTATGAAAGAGTAAGGTAGCTTAATGGTTTTATTTGTACAAAATGTCACTTTTAATGGCCTTGATTGTTGAGAAGATACCTGTTTGTCTCAAAATGGGTTGATATTTGGTGGCTTTGAAGCAGCACAAAAGATATATAGGTATCAAATTTCCCCAAATGAAGACTTTTCAGCTGGAATCTGAGATAGTACCCACTATTTTAGGTACGATTTTATGGCATGACCTAACATTGTAAATGAATTAAACAAAGGTATACACGTTTAACCACTGGGGAGCCTTCTAAGACAAGCATGTGGCAAGGTTATGCTTTGTTGCCACAGAAAGAAAATTGTATGTATGTATGTATCTATGTAGAAGCTTTACCAAAAAGAAAAACAAGGAGAGGTAAGGCTGCCTGAGTGGCCGAAATTGAAGCCATGAATTAGATATTGTTTCCGTGGCAACAAGCACCAGATGTCCTAGGTTGCGTCAATAGTATGCTATACTGGAACGGTAACCACTTGTTGAGATGAGGTCAGCTGTCACAGGGCTGTTCTTACCCAGGCAACCAATGGTACAGTCCAGTTTGGGGCATGTCCTGGGAGGTATCCCTTGACAACCATACAGGCTGCATCATGCAGTAAGTATGGGTGATATGCACAGACCTGCACCTACGTGCTTTAGACCATATGCCGCACAGATATAGGATAATTTTCAGAGATGTGAGAAACCAGTTATCTTCGCACAAAGCAGGAACAAAAAAAAAAGCTCTGTACATTTCATGAGATTTTGATAGGAAAAAATAATGTTGATTGAAGATATACAACATGCAGTGGGGTTAGCCTTATGCAAACCCCTTATATGTCTTAACAAAAGCTTCATAGATTTTTGATCAGTGAACAAGGACAATGTATTCAGCAACAATGTATTATCTCTATATGTTTTGAGCTAGGTATGTTTTTGGTCTAACATTTTTTTGCATTTGCTTACCAGTCAAAAGTGACCTAAAGCTAGTTTACTGCTGTGTGTAGCCTTTCACTTAATATATATATGTAACACAATATGTAATTGTTAGCTTAGATTTTTATTTGTATCTCTGGAATTGTAAATATGATTTCATTTCATATACAGTAATTCCCGCTACGACAAAGGGTGAAGACCTTGGGAGCATTTATACAGAGAAAAGCCATCAAACCCAATTATAGATGACAGATTTAACAGATTGGTTATCTTATTCACAGAAAGGAAAGAAAATCACTTGTTTACCTAAATCTAAACATTGGTCCAAAGGAGATAAAGGTTACTAGTAGGATGAACGATCACCCTTTAATAGTGTACAAATGGTCTTGTGAGGTGATTGTACTGGGTAGTTATGATAAGGTATGCGATGCACCATTGTAAACGTGCAGGCCTTCAGGTAATGTGGGGCAAATGATATGTGCTTTAGCATATTGCACATAAGGATAACTTGGAAAATCATAACAGGCTGGTAACTCAGAATAAAGTGTGAGAAGCGGAGTCCAGTGTTTTCTTTCTTGATGAAAGACTGCTGAGCTACATGACTTGTATCTACAAGCTTAACACCTGTCCTTGGTACTGAATGCTACAGTTTAGCATTGCTAGTGATGAACAGTTCACACAGTGAATATGCCTGTCCTTGGTGCTACACATAGCTAACATACCTGTCCTTCATGCGGACCACTATTCACACACAAGTGAGCATACCTGTCCCTGGTGCTGAACAATATCCACGAACAGGTAAACATACCTGTCCCTGGTGCTGAACAATATCCACACACAGGTAAACATACCTGTCCCTGGTGCTGAACAATATCCACAGAAGTAAACATACCTGTCCCTGGTCCTGAACACCATCCACACATGGTTAAACATTCCTGGTGCTGAACACCATCCACACACAGGTAAACATGCATGTCCCTGGTGCTGAACAATATCCACACACAGGTAAACATGCCTGTCCCTGGTGCTGAACACTATCCACACAGGTAACCATGCCTGTCCCTGGTGCAGAACACTATGCACAGAAGTAAACATGCCTGCCCCTGGTGCTGAATACTATCCCCAGAAGCAAACATGCCTGTCTCTGGTGCTGAACACCCCACAGAGGTAAACATGCCTGTCCCTGGTGCTGAACACCATCCACAAACAGGTAAGTATGCCTGCCCCTGGTGCTGAACACCATCCACACATGGGTAAACATTCCTGGTGCTGAACACTATCCACACACAAGTAAGCATGCCTGTCTCTGGTGCTGAACACCCCACAGAGGTAAACATGCCTGTCCCTGGTGCTGAATATTATCCACATGGGTAAGCATGCCTGTCCCTGGTGCTGAATACTATCCACACACAGGTAAACATGCCTGTCCCTGGTGCTGAAAACCATCCATGTAAGTAAACATGTCTGTCCCTGGTGCTGAACACCATCCATATAAGTAAACATGTCTGTCCCTGGTGCTGAACACTATCCAAACAAAGGAAACATCCCTGTCCCTGGGTAAACATTCCTGGTGCTGAACACTATCCACACACAAGTAAGCATGCATGTCCCTGGTGCTGAACAATATCCACACACAGGTAAACATGCTTGTCCCTGGCGCCGAACAATATCCACACACAGGTAAACATGCCTGTCTCTGGTGCTGAACACCCCACAGAGGTAAACATGCCTGTCCCTGGTGCTGAATATTATCCACATGGGTAAGCATGCCTGTCCCTGGTGCTGAATACTATCCACACACAGGTAAACATGCCTGTCCCTGGTGCTGAAAACCATCCATGTAAGTAAACATGTCTGTCCCTGGTGCTGAACACCATCCATATAAGTAAACATGTCTGTCCCTGGTGCTGAACACTATCCAAACAAAGGAAACATCCCTGTCCCTGGTGTTGAACACCATCCACACATGTAAGCATGTCTGTCCCTGGTGCTGAACACTATCCAAACAAAGGGAAGCATGCCTGTCCCTTGTGCTGAACATTCTTGGGTCTTGTCAGGGTGTTGTTCCCGATGCTTGGAGGGACGCGGATGTCATACCGGTCCCGAAGGAAATGCCATCTAGTCAGTCAGAGTTAAGATCCATCTCAGTGACATCAGTTTTTGCCAAGGTGTGTGAAGGTGTCATTACGAACTGGTGTCTCAAGGACGTACTTCCTAGTGTAGACCCGCGTCAGTATGCATCCTGACACACAAGCTGCTGGAAACAGCTAACAAAACGATTCCATGTGTCATCACTTGTACTGACTGATTTGTCACGTGCGTTTGACTCTGTCCTCTCACCAAACTGCCGTCAACAAACTGATTGAGCTTGGTGTGCGCCCGTCCGTCGTTCCGCGGATATCAGGTTTCTCTCCGAACGGCGCCAGCGCGTCAAGTACCAAGGTGAAGTTTCTGAATGGAGTACCACAAGGTACCAAGTTAGGTCCACTGATCTTCTTGGTACTTGTGAATGACGCGGTTCCTGCCGACCAATCAACATCTGACACCTTCAAGTATGTCGACGATCTGTCGTTGTTGGAACCACGACACGTGCTCAGTGCGCCCACCATCCAAGATGACATCGACGGCTTAGCCCGATGGACTGACGATAACCTCATGACTTTGAATCCGTCGACATGTAAAGTCCTCATGTTCTGCTTTATGAAGCACTCAACATCCCCACTTGTGATCACAGTTGTAGCCACACAGCTGGAGGTCGTCGAGTGTGCCTGTATTTTAGGTGTCATCCTCTAAAGCAACCTAAAGTGGTCTAAACAAGCCGAACGATTGTTAGGAAGGCAAACAAGACTTTACATGTTAAGAACACTGTCCAAGTATGGCCTAACTACCGGTGACCTTGTACTTGTCTATATCGGATTTGTGCGATCGGTATTGGAATACGCATGCCAAGTGTGGCATCCAGGATTAACTGTTGCCGAATCTAAGTCAATTGAAAGAGTGCAGAATGTAGGATAATCCTTGGACAGAACTACACCTGCTACAGCTCGGCACTTACTGAACTCTCCCTCACACCACTGACTCAGCGACGACTTGATTTATGCAAATCTTGTGCCCGGTCCCTCTACAGATCTCCGACCTTAGGGACTGGATTTCTGGTATAAATACTGGGTCAAGTAACAGACTGCAGACTCTAAGAACCAACACCACTCTCGGTTAACGAAAATTCCGATCTACTTCATATATATATTAATAGTCATCATCAAACAGACTTATTTACAAATGTCACCATTAGCTGTATAGAATTACCAAATAGTTGTATAGAATAGATACTTGTTACTTTTTACTGTCTGTACCCTTCCAATTAGCCCACGGGCATGGATTTGCAAATAATTAAGATAAAATAAAAATTTACGTGAATATAGGATACTCCACCATGCGGATTCCTTTGTAGCGAAACGGACCGTTGTTTTGAGTATCGCCCATTCACAATCAATCAGGTCCAGACCTGGACCTGAATTTTCTGTACCGGTACCCACCCCTATTTTCCACCATTCATTTCATCATCAAGATTCTAGCTGAAACCCATTTGTGTGGGGGTTTGGGTTGCTTTATGCCCCGATCAGGTGGTGGCCACTCAATCCACATTTTAACACGCCGCTCTTCGAGTACGTACTAAGGTTTGATGTAAGGATGACATTTAGCAGACTAGAGCTGTTTTCAGTAACCCGTGTTGGTTCCGTTATGAGATTGGTGAGGTCGTGCAGGTCACAGAGAAATGTCAGATCTTCGGAAGGATCCTTGTCCTGGAGGAGGTTACAGTTCAAGTCCCCCATTATTGTTACTTCTAAGTTTGTGCCAGATACATTTTCTAGGTTCTCTCTGAAGGTCATGAATAATTTACTGTCGTTATGTGGTCGGTAGGCACAGCATAAGAGCAGGTGTTCTGACTTGGGTGGTGTAAGCTCCAAGGAAGGGCCATGGCTATAAGGCTGATTCACATGTAGGAGATGCAGGGTCTCTATTTGGGGAAAATGAGCAGACGCCAAGTCTTCCTAGATGCTCTGGCAACAGCGTTCGTCAATATGAATCGACTACAATATGTTGCCGTGTGTAGTTTCGCGCCCACCCGCATGGCGGCAGAACAGGTACGAGACGCTGTCCACGGGTTTGCAGGACAGGTGACATTTCGCTGGTAACGTCTGCATGATGGCTCCAAAGTGGGACAGGTTAAAGGGAAACTAATATAGATAAGCTGAAGGTAACTTTACAAATCAAGCTGTAGGTCCGTGATGCGGGACAACTTTTACCCACGGATGAACATGCGATTTTCCCATCCCAGAAAGACGGAAATTTTTATTTGATTTTCGACCGCTGTCTTGTCACTTTTCTGGATGCGACATCCTTCCTGAGATCTAACACGTTACTTTGATATTATTCATATTGAAGTGCTATAGGAAAGACATGATAGATGGCACTTCTACAAACGCTGTAATAAGCAGCTACAAGACAGCTCTGATCTCAAATACACGTCTTTACGACGTAACTCGAGAATGGAACTCGAAAATTCGGGCGAAGTCACAAAGTAGGAATACTCACGAACACCACGCATAAGAAGTATACTTTGAATACAAAGAAGCGAATGAAATGTCCTTTTTCTGAAACATGAAATTGAAAAGGGGAAATTCATCCCCTATATCATACCCCGTTCTCCAGTGCCCGTTCCGAAAAGGCGAGTGATTTTATGATTTCACATCTTGATTATGTCTACTCTTGCGGCAGTACTGTACGTGCATTGTGTTCATTGTCCAAGGAAGGTACAACCCCCCTCCATGGCGTATCAGCGGGGTCCGCTAGTGGGCGTGACTGCAACAGAAGGTGAGGATGCGACGCACGTCACAAGATGACAACCTGTCATATTTCTCTTAAATGTGTATCTATCTGTACTATGGCGTTTAGTACGAAAACGTTTCTTTGAAACCATATCACGAGTTCCCCCCTCAAAAAATATTAATAATGACACAGACATTATTACTTGATTGGATTCAGTCAAGGAGTTTCAACAGAATATTTTGATATAGTGCATTTTGATGAACTCGGCGAACATAAACACTGGCCAAGGAGGATTATCGCCATACCAATTTGGAGCGCTAGCGGGAAACGGTTTAAAAGGCTTGATTTGTTTTCTGATCTCCATTTTTTGAAATTCAAAATCATTCGGACAGTTGCATCATTTGGCGAAATGATTCATTTACAAAACACGTATCGACCCGATGATAGCCAAACACAACAGAGACCTTTACTGACACATAATGATAATACAGTGACAGTCGTAAACATATCAGCATTAACAATGTCAAGGTGTATTCCTCGTGGTTGAGGCCATCAAGTTATCCTCATATCACCCCAAGCTCAACAAAGGATCGTAAACGTTTGGGTGTGGAGAATTGTCATAATGGATTAGCAGTGCTGATGAGTTTTACAACTGGCTAGAGTCGCTAGACTGTTAATGTAGTCGGTCTCTGTGTTCAATTTGGATGATTTGGAAGGCGGGGCGAAATTCCTTCCACGGCAAACTACTAGTACCTTTCCAGGCAAACTCCCTTCTACGGCAAACTACCTTTCCCGCCATTCATAGAGAACATCAGCCAACCGGCCCCCTATGAAATAAATACCTGCGCTCGAAGTCTGAGGGGTTGAAGGAGGCTAAAAGTACTATCCAAGCA
>NC_049985.1:12738674-12769620 GCF_000003815.2 Branchiostoma floridae | reverse complement strand
TAGCAGAGGTTGAATCGCGCACATATAGTAGTAGTCGGAAGAGCGCCCGTATAGTTCTCCCGACTACTACTATATCTGCGCGATTCAACCTCTGCTTGGAGAGTAGCTAGAAGAACCCCAACTCCAACTCCAACCCTCAAGTGCTATGGGTTCTTAACGTGCTCGTTGTGTGGCTCTCTCAAACATGAGACCTTTGGCTTTACATCTTGACATCCCTAACCAAGGGTAGGTACTCATTTTCACCTGAGTGAAGTGTGGAATTTCGTTTTAAGTGCACCGCATCAGGGAACTGTGGAAGGATTCAAACCCAGGACCTCTGGGTTCTGGGGGTAAACACACTTAAGTTGCGTAATGCCACCTTTTGCAGCAATTGGTAAAACTAGTGTTCCTTCAGTATGGTATGGGGAAAAGCAACATGTACAAGTACAATAACAGCCTTTGATCAGAGCAGTCAACTTCCTGTTGATGTCATGATAAATGGTGTAATTATGCTGTGCAACAATTATCGCCCCACCCAACAGCAGTTGAACAGGGTGGGTGACACGTCTTTACATAATGATCAAAGAACCTTGAGAATTCGATGCTGGTGACTAATTTTCATCCTTACCAACCATCAAAGCTGTCTTTTAATAAGTCACAAAAATCGATATGTATCTCAAGATAATCTGGCCAAATCATATATTTGTTCAAAATTTATTGCACACTTCTGTAATGAACAGCATTGTGTATAACGATATGTGAGAGATTGAAAAGACACAAACTTTCGCCTATGACAGGACATCAGAGGTTGTTATATTACGTGGGACTAGGACTGGGTATCGGTACAGTGTACCGGTACAAAACCGATTTTTCTTATTGGACCGGTCCTGAAAAACCGGACCTGAAAAAAGTAGGTGGACCGGATATTGGACCTTTTAGAAAATCAACAGATTATTTGATCAGGCATTCACACGTTTTAGCGCTTGCAGGCGGAAGAAAATAACAAGAGCGAAGCAGATTATAGTTAATAGTCATTTCTACCAAGTTTTACAGTCAATTGTACAGGTGCAGTTAGCGTTTTAGGATTTTAAAACACCAGTGTGAGTCTAATACTCCACCAAACAGATTTCTTTGTCGTAAAATGGACCATTGGTATGATTCAGACTGAATCAGGTCCAGGTTCAGGTCCGGACCTGGACCTGATCCTCTGAACCTGAACCGGACCTGGACCTGAATCTTCTGTACCGGTACCCAGCCCTACGTGGGACAGTATGTAGATCATGTCCTTCAAGAGGGATAAGCACCATTACTCTGTTGTCCCCAGATCCTCCAGGGATAGGCGATGCCACCTCACACTCTTTATCCCATGGGTGTGGAAATGTCACCCTACAGTCACGTTTACCCCTTGGGTGTGGGGGAGTGTCACCCTGCCGGCTATCTTTGCACCTCGGGTGTGATGAATGTCAACCTTAAGGCTGTCTCTACCCCGTGGGTGTAGGGAATGTCATTCTGCTATCTCTACCCCTGGGTGTGTGGAATGTCCTCCCAAAGTCTATCTCTACCCCTTGGTGTGGGGAACATCATCATTCCCTTTATCGCTAACCCCTTGGTGTGGGCAATGGTACCCCAAAGTCTATTTCTACCCCCTAGGTGTGGGGAATGTCACCCTACAGTCTATCTCTGCCCTCTGGGTGTGGGGGATATCACCCTACAGTCTACCTTTACCCCCTGGGCTTGGGGGATGTCACCCTACAGCCTTTCCCCCCTGGGCATGGGGAATGTCAGCCTTTCCCCCTGGGCATGGGGAATGTCACCCTACAGTCTATCTCAGCCCCTTGGGTGTGGGGAATATCACCCTTCAGGCTTTACCCACTGGGTGTGGAGAATATCACCCCACAGTCTATCTCAGCCCCCTGGGTGTGGGGAATATCACCCTTCAGGCTTTACCCACTGGGTGTGGAGAATATCACCCTACAGTCTATCTAGGCCCCCTGGGTGTGGGGAAAGCCACCCTTGCCAATCTCTGCCCCCAAAAGTGAAGATGTGACCCTACAGTCTATCAGCAATTTTCAAAAGTCAGTTTTTTGCCCTTCTCTACTTAATGTAAGTACATGTATGATGAATACAAGTCAGTGCATTCAATTTTGGGGGATTTCAATAATCAAATGATTAATTTTATTTATGATTTATTTTTGCGTCATGATAAAAATGTGCAGATATGAAGTAACTGTCAATATCTTATATCTTACCCAGAATATTTTGAGTTTTAATAGCCTGATATTGCTTAGGCTGCCTTTAATCAAATACAAGAATATATAAAAAAAAATCAGTACAACCATATTAAGACCATTAAACATTTAATATCATCTGTGTTCAGTTATGAGTAACAGTTGATTTCCAGAAGATAACATCTGATTTAGCTCTCACTAATTTACACATATACAATATCACTCTGTCTTCTCTGGCTTTTCACAAAAATACACCATCATGATATTTTCATTTTTTTCAATACCATGCAAATAGATCTCTAGTAATGTACAATTCTGGACAACTTCAAAACAGACATTTTGTAAAACCTCAACAGCTGGGATTCACAATTCTAGACACAAGTTGAATAAGGTTAAGAGTGTAAAGAAGAAAAATGGCTACAAGAATGGCAGCACTAAAAATACTAAATGTCATAAACATTTGCAATGGCAGTTGCAGTTGACAACTTGCATGTACAGATTTTCAATATGATGCAAAATTGACTTTGTTAAAGGTAGTGTACCAAAATGTAGCCTTCTCTAGCAACATTAACTGAGGTTAAGCACTAGTAGGGCAAGCTACAGTAATAAAATATATCAGCACTGTAAGGTCTATAATTGTCAATGTGCGTGCAGACAGAAGGAAAATACATCTCAAAAGAGGTTGCCATTATGTAAATCCTTGACATTTCATAATTTCCTGTCCTCATTAGTGCATCTTCCATCCGTTAACAGGTTTTATAACAGTACTCCAGATCAGAAAAGCACTAAAGCTTGGTATTTACCTACATCAGTGAAGACACTTGTCAAAGAACTTTCTTTTTTTCTCTCACCAGAACCAACAAATATGGCTTTTTATGATGTCTTTCGTTACTGCTTTAACTCTCATCTTTCTGCAAGTTTTTTTTGCTTTGTATTATTTCAAAGGCACAGCAGGCCTCCATCCAAATATCTGAACCCTTTACTTAAGCTTTCCACAAAACTAATCCAACTTCACTGTGTGGCACCTCAGATTTCTAGGAGTTACAGCAAAATGGGCAAACTTTCTACCAGAAGGCACTTAATATTGACTAATAGCATCAATTTATATTTAGACATCTTTACTAAAAATAAAATGTTTTGAGACAATTTTTTTCACATTGGTCCTCATGGTCATTAGTTCAAATGGCAATAGGCAGGGGGATTTTAAACTTAAACTTGGTTGTGTACTCCCTTCAAGTATTCCTTTTAAGAATGTACTAAGTCTTATTAAACTGCACTGCAGTACACACTATTCATTGCATAACCACACGACAACAGATCTACACAGAGTTTACAATAAAAGTTTTCAGAAGATTGTCCTGAATCAAAAGGAATCCCAACGAAGGTGAACAAATTTCATTCCATCAAAGACAAATTAAACCACTATCATCTACAACCTGTCACAAAATCATCAAACTTTTTTGTATATTTTTCTAATGACATTTCAATATTCATGTGATCAGGTCTGAAACTTTTCATGAAACGATTTCCATCGATATCTGGAGTGAATATATGTTGTATGGAATGTAGAAAACAAAATTAGTTTGACCCTGTTTCATCTTAAATCACACCACCACCAGGCAATAGATATAGTCCACATGACAACCTTAACTTGTACAAGATATAATGTGAAATGTTTTCTCACTATAAATGAACTGGTATTAGCTGCTGTATTTAAGACACAAGCTTTGAGTTGATTGGCGTAAATTGTTCCTATTCAGACAAATCACCAAGTAAACTGCAATAAGTAAGTTTCCCTTTTTACCGCATTCCTGTAAACATTTAACACTACTCAATACTACGCTTTGGCTATAGACAAGACTCAGTCCTGTGTATCTGTTATAGCAGTCTATAATAAGTCTATAATACAAGGGACATTGTGTCATCCCATGACTAGATCACATCTTGTCTCAAGGAGTCACATCTAAAACCATCTTTACGTCATTACTGATTACAGTGAAGTATCACAACTTGCAACTTTCACAAAATTACAAGAAATTCAATATGCCCAAATCTGAGAAAACAATCCATGGAAGAGACCATCATGGTACATTCAGCTCTGCTTAATTTCATAACGTCCAAATGACAAATTCCAAAAAAAGAGATGAATCTTTTATAAACATGTCTCTTCCATGGATTGAATTGTTTTTAACTGACCTTGGTACTATACATCACAGTCTATACACAATAAAGTATCATATTCAAATACTTATTTAAAGTAAATTATCTGATAGTAATGTCCTTGAACTCTTTGACAGGCACAACCATTTGAGAAATCTAGGAAATACCACATTTCATCACATCTGTTACTTCAACTATCTGATGTGTAATGGTGTTGACCATGAGTGAAGTGTATGGCTAAAGTGGTGTCTTCCTAAACTATGGGGACAAATATTTCTCCAATCTGTGACTGGTTAATTTGTTTGAGATAAAATTCTGTTTACTTGATGTATGTATGTATGTAATACTATGTATGTATGCATGTATGCATGAGTATCTTAAAGACAAAAAATTAAAGATAAAAGGTTAAAAGACTTATTGTATGCAGTCATGTATAATTATGATCATTTCAACCTTGCATAAGACGGTTGTCCTTCATTTGTTTTGTCCTCACAGAAGACATTATAATCACACACACTTGTTATAGCTGAATAATACCATTTTTCCCAAAGAAAAACTTTAGATGGGCAAAAGAAATACTGTATATATTTTAGCATACTGTGATTGTTTCACAGCTGTGACTCACAAATGTTCCAGAGATTCATTGCCTCCCATGTGTAAGTAAGCTGCCTTTTGTGTGTTCATATGTCACTGAGAAAAACAGACAGGTGCTCACATGTTTGCCAAATGTCACAACAGCAGACCTTGACCCCTTTGTCCTTTTTGACGTCAACCACACAATGATTTATGTCATTCACGTGTGCTGTATTCAAGGAGGTCCAATAACACTAAGCAGGAGCCGTTACTGTCAATTTTGTCATTGACAAGTCTTCATATCAAGTATCAGTACTGTTGTTCTGTGTTCTTTTTTTTTTAACAATGAAGATCTGGAACCTTGGTTGTTAAACCAATCAAGATGCATTAAAAAAATGCGGTGACCTTGCACTGTATCAGTAACAAGTGAGTCACCTCACATAACCTCTGTCCATCTGCAATGTACTTGTCACTAACATATTTTGTAATGTATGATAAAACCCTGCCAAATTGACTTTCCAGCCCAGATACTGAAAATCACTTGATTATAAATATTGTCCCCACAAACACGACTAAAGAAGAGGTATGAGTGTGGAATGAGGCTTGGGTTGTGTACATTGAACTCAATAATTCAAGAAATCTGAGACAGTACCTAACATTACAAAAACAGTTAAATCCATGTTTCAACATCTTTGTGCTATAGACAACACGACTACTTTCTGTCTCTCCTTTTGTAGCTAAAATAGTGACGATCTTGTTGAGTTCAGAGGAAACAAAGTAACGATCCCTTTCCTCAGACTCAATGCCCCCCTCCCTCCTGCTAACAAGCAGTATTTACGGCTCATATTTAGTTAGCTTCTTTTTCAGGTAAGCATTTTCCTCCTTGACTTTCAACAGCTCCTGCTTCAAGACGTTGTTCTCCTTCTCCAAGAAGCTGGCTCTCATGGCGATCTGATTCTCCTTGACTCGGCGGGCATCCCGTGAGCGCTTTGCCGCCATGTTGTTTTTCTGGCGGCGCTGCCAATACCTGTCATCCTTCAGATCCGTCGGCACGTAGACCTTTTTCGATTTCTTCATCATGGGCTGTGGTTTGAGCTCGTCATCCGTAAAGGTGCGTTTACGGGGGTCAAAATCATTTTTGGCTCCTGGAATGGATGCAAGAGCAAGGTCACCTGGAGAAACAGCCACAAGAGTCACAAGGTTAAACTGTGGAGACAGTCTCACAATAGCCTCAAGGTCTCATTCATGATATCTTTCTTATATTGTAAGTAAAAATATGGGCCTTACATACACATGTAGCTGCATTCCTAATGAACCTATGGCAAATGTATCATAATAGTTAACCCTACACCATGTGAAAAAAAATCAAACAAGCTCTTTACACACAATGACTGTCTATGGCACTTGTTGATTATTCCCTGCAAGAAGTTGCCAAAAATTACCTGCAAGAGTTTTCAGAAATAGTTGTGGTACAAATAAGGTGGAACGGTGAGCAACATGCATTGCAGAGAAAC
Source organism: Branchiostoma floridae (assembly GCF_000003815.2). Classification (NCBI taxonomy): domain Eukaryota; kingdom Metazoa; phylum Chordata; class Leptocardii; order Amphioxiformes; family Branchiostomatidae; genus Branchiostoma; species Branchiostoma floridae. The sequence goes on along the minus strand of NC_049985.1, from coordinate 12,763,166 downwards.
ATGGCAAAGCAGGAGGTTTTTTTCTACGGTCAAACTAAATTATACATACTAGATACCTTCAATGTTTAGGTGACACTTGTACACCTGGCCAAAGTGCCCATCTTTTTTTATGGTTCCATATGCATAGATAATTTTCCCCACTGTCACATTAAGATTACTATCTACAGTGACCACCTGCCCACATGCATGCGTACAACATATTTTGTTGCTCCCTTCAGTTGCCAAAAGTCTTTTTGGGCAGGTTTGACTGTATGTATGGAATTGATCAGAGATTGTCAACAACCTGTTGATGGTCTTGACTTATGGAAGAACTCTATTGGAGGCTCGGACCATTTCTCTTTCTCTAGTTACTTTAATTCCGGATGGTTAGTGGAAGGGCTATATGGCATGTGGTATTACTAAAAATGCTGAGCCACTTCACCAAGACAGGAAAGTATAGGGGTGTTGCTCTAACTTGTGATGTCACTGATAACACAACATACTGTAAATGCAGAAAATTTTGCGGTGGTTTAATGTTCGCGGTTTTTGCGGCAGCAGCTTCACCGCGAATTTAAAACCATTGCGAACATTTTTCCATGGCAGTAAGAGACTACAGTGCATAGTGCTACCGCAAAATTAAAACCACCGTGAAAAGTCCATTTTCCTGCTACCGTGAAATTAATCTGCGAACTTAAAATGCATTTACAGTACATGAAAGACATTTTCTACTGACCAATTAGAACAAACGACAATGGGGACCCCTGTGGCTAACAAAAAAAACAAGCTCCTAGCAGTAATTGCCAGGAAAATCTTTTATCTAGGACATCAAAGTTCTTCTGCCTGAATACACAATTACTGCCCTCGTCCTGCTCCATTACCATCAAACTTTATCATCCCTGCAACACCGTGGAGACGTAGTCCTCATTAAGGTATACAACCCACATGAAAGGATGTGCCAGATGAGCCACTTTGATTGCACAAATCCCATAGATTCAGCCTATGTGATAAAGAACTGTACCCTCCAGGTACTAAAATGTTCAAAGAATGTTTTACACAATTTCAAAATGTGAATAACTGATTTCTCCGAATCAGTCTGGCCTCTCTCTTTGATCTGTACATAGAGTTTGCCATCACAGAAAAAAGATGAAAGTTAAATATCATCAAACAAGGTATGATGTAATGTTTTTCATACAGAACCAGAAAAGAGCGTTTCCTGATGAAGCCATTGATGGAACAAAGTTTCTTGATCAAAAATGCTTCAAAACAAGCAGAATATCCATGAAGAAATTGTAGATGTCATACCTGAAATATTTACAGTTTCGTTACATTCATTGTGGTAATTGTTTTCTTATTCTGCCCAACTCATTCTGTGATATGCTATTTCCTACTCAACCTTTCCATCTTGCCAGTTACCAGTTACACCTTATCTTCCCCCTTACATTCTGTCACTCTACAATAGTCAAATATCTAAGAAAGTCAACACAATCAAACACAGAGACTGAAAACAATACTTCCATTTTCATGTGGGTAATCAGTGGGAACAAAAATGTTGACAGCTCTAGATATGAAGAAATTGAGAGTCACCTGGGTCCAAGCTGACATCCACCTTCGGCATGACCTCATCAGCAGTGAGGTGAGGGGGCGGGCTGACCCCAGGCGTGGGGGAGAGCTGCTGTCTGTAGTGGCCGCCACTGGTGGAAGCTGCAGAAAATGATGTTCAAGTTTAGGGAGAATCTCCTCGTACCAGAGTAAAACTAAGAGAGCATGGTTGCCAAACTGGGAACCTTCCCAACCTTTGATCAGAATCCTTTGAAACATCCTTCAGATACTTCTTTACACTCTGAAAAAATAAGGTTACTGTAGATGTTACCTTGTCTGGCTTTCACCACTAGGACCTAAAAACACCTGGAGATGCAGCCTGGAGGCGGATGTGAGGGAGTCTGGATACACATGGGGACAGCTGGAAGAAATGGCCCAGGACCGCCAGAGATGGAGGCAGCTAGTTCCTAGCCTATGCCCAAGGATGGGCAGTAGGCCTACGTAAGTAAGTAAGTAAGATGTTACCTTGTTCCATGACCTGAAATATGGCACGATATGAAAATAGCATCTGAAAGTTAAGGATGCAAAATCAACCAAGGACAAACGTGACAGAAAACATCTTGGTGGATACTCTGGCCTCCCAAGATCGAAAGATGCTGGAAAAATAAACAGTCTAAAAAAAAAGATACATAACAACTGGTCACAACAATTTGACCAGACAGTATACAACCAACAACTTACAATGCAATGAGTACAAGTGTGTTGCCTGGTATACTTTTCCCATGTAGGTAATTCATGTACAATATATACTTTCAATTGTGTTGCTGGCATTTTGTTTGTGTAGATAGCACACAGGTGACAAATTTCTTTTTCTTCTTTGATCATATGGTCCATGGACTTTGAAGTCTTGATTGTTATGTAAACTATTGCTGGCAATATTTGACAACAACATGACTATCAATTCTCCATGTGCACGTTATGGACTGATGTACATTTTAAGTGGTCCTGACACTGGCAGGGGAAGAGGTCATTTTGGGACATTCATTCATAGTAAAAAGATGACAATCGATCAGGACAATACAGTCCTTCCAGCTAGACTACTTTCCTTTAATTATGCAAGAGATAGATATGGTGATAACTGATAAAACATTGTCTAGATTTATCAGTCAATGCCATCAGCTCAGGAATGTGGACAGTAGAAACATAAAAAGGGACATGTATAGTACAGGGCTGTGTCCAGGACCTAGCTGTCCCTCTGTAGAAGTTGCTTGTAGGGACAGACATCCGTCCAATAAATTTAAACTTTATTTGTAAGCTTTAAATGACGGACTGAACAATGAAAATTAACAACATGGACAGAAAAAAACCTACAGCTGTTATATATACAACCGTGGTACACTCAGTATTATGCATTTTGAATCAGCTGTTACTGAACTTTTGACAGGGTGATGAAACCTACACTGTATTACTGTATGCACGAACCTGCTTTTTTATGGGCTTTAATTTGTGTCTATGACGCATTTTTTATGACATTCACATAGCTACATGTGTATGTTGCTATTCATATTGAACTTAGCATTCAATAATTAAAATCTATCTGATACAAACATTTGATGACCAGCTGTCATGAGGAAAAGAATTTGCACATAATACAGAAACAGAGTGAAGTGAAAATCTTGGGTTTATCAGGGCTTGAAATACTGCCGCTGGGTGTATAGGAGATTTTTTGGACCCAAAATTGGAGCTGACAGTCCGACCTTATTGACTGTGGGTGCACCGGTGCATGTAGATTTTTATGTAGTGTAAGGTACCTACAGGTGCGGCACTATTCACCCTGTTGTTTTATCACAGCCAGTACATCATGCAAAGCTGTATCTGTATCTATATAGCCGCCCTTCGGCATAACACACCAGCTTCGCAGGCACGCGGCGCGGCAGCAGCTGGTTATATTACACCGAAGGACCCGTCACACCTAACTTTTGCCCATCTATCTGCAAGCGTTCTTTGAAACCATCCAGAGAAGATTACTGTGCTTGGTGATAACAAATTCCACTCTACGATAGTTCTGGGAAAATACGAATTTTTGAACACATCAATCCTAGGTTGGTAACTCTCAGGTACTTGAAGTGATGGCTGTTTATTGTTCTTTTTTGAGCCATTTATCTCAGTAATGAGGTTGTTGTAACATGCTCGAAGCACATCCTCGACACTTTCATTTTACATCCCTTCAGGAAACTCTTACCCGGACATGAACCGTGATCTCCTTATTACCAATAATAGGCTGTTCCTGACAAACACCACAGGCCCCGCCCACTGCACTATGTTGTACAACTCGGACAACTGTACTGCCAGGTAGCAGTCATCAAAGTCCAGAAAATATGCAGACATCCTTTTATGTTTGGAAGATTCTGACTGGCAATAAACAAAAATGTAGTGAAATCAATATGTAGGAGTACTGTAGTGGTTACTTGAAACATGAACTATGAGAAACATTTGCATAAACACACGATCTTTATTTTAAATCATGAAAAAGGAATCTGCAATTTTGCTCAGTATATTGAACATCTGCAATTTTCTGTGAGGCATAGCGAGCTATTTTAGTTCATTAATCATTGTTGGCTTGCTAAGGCACTGTAGGGAAATTATTTGTGAAGTGTAACTGGTCAATTTAATTCCATGCAGCACTAGTTCTTACAAATTTCTCACATCATGTGGAGGAATGAGATATTGACAACACTGTATGTCAGGTTGTGTTGGTGTTTGCAGACTAGCAATTTAGCAGACACCTGACAATTTAACTAGTTCCCACACAAGAAAAAATGTAGGTGTTGTCAGTATTCCTGATTTACTGTTAAATTTACTGTTAAGCACGGACAGGATCACACGGCAGATGCTCTATATTATGCAAGTAAGCTGAAAGGGGAAGTTAGGGAAAGAGTAACTCTGAGACTGTAACCAATGTCATGTTAGAGTCCTTCAACTACTAGTAATCAACATTTTGTTTTTGTTTTTACTTCACAGAAACATTGATCCAATACTTAGTATTATGAAGATAGAAAGGCCTTCATTTGCCAGCGAGAAAGACAGCATATTTCACACCAATTCCCTCCCTATGTAAAAATGGACTGTTCCAAAATTTAAAAAAGGACTCTGCCAGAATACACATTCTGGTCTGAAAATGCCCCGTAATATTTAAGAAAAATCATTCTGAGGTTTGTATTAAGACGGTCTGTGGGAATATCTCCCAGGCATGTCTATACCAAATTTCAGGTCATTCGGTTGAAATACCAGGGCACAAGAGTGAAAAATGTACAGTTTTGGTATAAAATTGGTAAGCTTTGCGGATATAACTAAAACATGCCTATTCCAAATTTCAGGTCACTGGATTGTAATACTAAGGCACAGGAGCCAAAAATCTAAAAATTGCCAAACATTGCAAATTTACGTATAGTATTGTCAAGTATCAACTGTACGCCAAACGTGTAATTGGATTCCTATGTCCAAGGCACACCTATACCTTGGTGTAAACGTCATGGCTGTTTTGACCGATTGCTGATGGAGGGGTGTAAAACTTTTATTTCTTACTGTACGATTACATCTTGAAAATTAAATGTGCTTGATGATGCACAGCAGTTACAAAATAAGGAAAAGAATGACCAGAAGCAAACTTTACTTTTGTGAGCAAACTGCATGTTTTAAAACACAATAATGGAGGCTTTTAGCTGTTGTTCTACTTTTGGGGTTGGGTTTGAATCATAAAAGCAGATGATAAGCCTTGAATAGAACAAAAATTTATGGAGCAAGGTAACAGATGTTAACATGGCATTTAGTTTGCACCTGGTTGAACAGCTTTCTGGCTCATAGTAGAACTATGAATAGAGTACTGGAAGTGGCAGCAGCACTTTAGTTTTGGAGCAACGACAGTGAAAATCAGAAGTTTGCAGTATACATGAGTTCCAGTGTGAAACAATAATAGCAGTACAATGAAAGTCCAAAACTATGTTCCAGGTATGATGATCTTGTGGTGTGAGGTCATTGTGAAACGTTAAAAACACAGAGGAAATCTTAACATCTAAAGGAGTGCTGCTGATAATGTTGTAACCATTTTAGAGTCCATTCCAAGTTACCACGAGGGTTGTTAGACAATATTGTTAAAGTTTGAATTATTTTGAACACAAGAATACCTAAGTCGCATGCTAAATGGAGTGGTGATGTCAAATGATATTACAAACAAACTTTGAACACAGTATGACTTGAAAGTTATGGGGTGGTGGGAAAACAGTTCTCCTGTACTGAACACAGCACTTAGTTTAATGAACTAAACATTGAATGTCAAGGATCTGGCTCATGTAAGCAGCGTGATTTATTATACTTTTTTGACACTTTATGCAAAACTCGTTCTGCTCCATGAAGTGGAAGAATTTGTTAAGAATAGAGAATCCATTAATATTTACATGATTAAAAGTTGATTCATATGGATGTCAACAGATGACAAATTGTTGTACTTTCATGTGTTGGATAATGATTGCATACCACAAATATATGTGGAATTTCCCAAATGCATTTCAGCCTACAGATCTAGAAGAAAGACCTGAAGATAAATTATCAAAAGCACAGCATCTGGCGTTCTTTCTTTACTTTAGGACAATAGTATTCATCAAAGTTAACTGTATAATTCCAATTCGTTGTAGCTACTTTTTTCGTGAGCCAGGAACACCAAGGGAATAATTTTGCAAGTAACTTTTTCCAAAGATGGTAGACTTTTTAAAGATCCGCAATATTTGAACATGTACAATGTACTTACATAGAGAGAGATCCTCAGGCTCGGCTGAATCAGCATCTGACCAAGCTTCTGTCGAATAATAACTGGACCGTGAGAGAGTACGTGGAGGAACGGTAGAGCTAACATACATGGAGGAGAGTTTCTCTGGTGGCCGTTCATGTTCATTCTGTTCTATAACAGGTCTATTTGTGTCATGGGGAATGTTTGGTCGATCCTGTTCCATCCGCGGGAGAAGGCTACCTACGAGCGGTTTGACATCTATTTCTCCACGTGGCATGAGCTCGCACGGGGGGAGTTTGGCATCAGCCATGGAGCGCACATTGCTGATACGTAGATGGGTTGGTGGCAGTTTCATGATCAAAGGGGGCGGGCGTCGTGTCTTATGGCATAACTGATCACCATTTACGTGATGGTACTGGCTATGGGAGCCCGTACTCTCACTGTGTAATACGTCTCTGTCAGATCTGTGACTGTTATACTTCGAGTTTGGTGCTGGATACCTAGTTTTTGGTTTATGAGAACGCTGGTCTAGTGCAGGTACGTCCTGATCAATGCCTCCTTGCAGACTATACTGAATATGCTGGTATACACCAGACATGGACAAATTGTGCGCGTACAGTACTTCTGCCTGTGCTTTATGACTAGCCTGCAGGGCTGTCAGGTTCGTGTGGTGGCTATCTATATTGGCCAGTTCATGACGGGACATGGGCAGTTGTATACCAGGCAACATCATGATCGTAGGAATCATCTGTGTGGGAATGCCAGGGTGGTAGAAATGCTTACGCTTGTTCAGGTCCAAAGTGGGTGATGTGGGGTGCTGTCCGTATGCCATTGCGGGCTGCATGGTTGTCATTGTGGTGTAGGTGGGAGGGGGGCTGTGCTGCATCACAGTCTGCGAAGTTGTGGGCAGACTGGCCGAATGATCATCCTCGTGACTCACCGGTATGCCATTCTCCGCCAGAAACTCATCCAAGTCCATGTACTCGAGCTTGAAATCCTAAGGATTTGTGAAGATCACACTTTCCCGTAAAAAACATGTCATTGTCCAATGCCTGTGGGACACCCTGAAACATCACATTTCCATTGCAAGATATAGTTCAATACATTTGTCACTTTCCATTCCACCATGGATTGAAGCACATTGTCAGGATGAAAGTACACAATACAAAACTCCCGATGGTAATCATAAAGAGAACAGCACAACTCCTCCTATCCTTTAGAAACGTTCCCAAATTCCAAGCGATCGTGCCTCTGAAATTATGGTCCGGTGCGAGGATCTTTTGACACCTGGAAAGTGGTAGTTGCAAGTTGTCCTCAAAAGAGACACTCTCCTGTTTACATGCAAAGCAACAAGGCACTGGAGGTCAACCTTCCAGTACAACCAGTGTCTGAACTGAGTGCCGATCGTCTTCTGATAGGCACTGTTACGCACTGTCTTTAGTTAGCTCTGGCACCGCACGTCTCACAACCCCACTACGTACAAACCTGCCAGCCAATTAGCAGCTTTATGATCTGGCAGATACACTCTGCGTAGGTAGTTAGCTGTCACATCAAACAAAGGTGACCATACTTCATGTCCTTGTTGTTGTTACCAAATTTGTACTGAAAACAGGGGTGCATGTTGCAATAACATGAACCCACGTGGCTTGCCAACTAATCACCTGAGTCAACAAAACTCCCTAAAGAAAGCGACTTTAAAGGGGAACCAATGTTTTTCCCTCTCACCCCTGCTTATGTAATCATGGCACAGCCCAACCACCACCTGATGACGCAAGTACTAATGAGGTTTCCTGTGCCCAGCGGCCACTTCTGACTAAAGGAGACTTTCATCAATTCTATTGACCTACTTGGCAAATTACACGTGTACTGATGGATAAAAAAACAGTTTGACTAAAACTATGACATTATTTTTGGTGTTCTCTATCCCTTCTAGGGCAAGGGGCAGCTGACAACCCTGCCCGTTAACCTCCCAAATCCTACTACAGAAACAGTAAGGAAACATGCTGTTTTATAAAGAAAAGAGACCAAACAAAAAACAAAAACAAGTCTAAGAGTTCAAGAAACCCATATCAGATTGATGCTAATATTATTCATAACTATGAAAATAATAGCAGCTTTATGATCTTTATGAAATATTGATATATAATACAAAGCAATTATACTTATAGTTCACCTTTATCTGTGGGGTAACCCTAATCAGTAGTTTTTAAAAACTAGGATATTTAGGGATATCAAGTTGAAGGATGGTGGTTTCAAATTGCAATCTTTTAACCACTGTCCACTGACTTGATGTCAATGAATATTTATTCAGAAACATGTATAGTTATATTTAGAAACACAGTATTTAGGGATACTGAGTTGACAGACGGTCCGGGTTCCAAATTGCAGTATTAAAAAATATTACCATTTGAAACCACTGTCCGTTGACTTTATATCCCTAAATACAGTTTTAAATATAATCATCTCATTGATTATGCAAGTTAGGTTTGCATTATCTTTGTTATATTGATAAATATTCCTCTGAACCAAGTTACATATGAACAAGTATAAAGTTTCTGTGTTTTAGCACAAATGAAATATAAACTGTCCTTAATGCAAATTAAGCCCTAATTTTCATTTCACAAATCATTATATTGGTTTCTACGTGCTCATAAAAATCTATTTATCTCTTCTTGAACTATCCTGTTTGCAGTCTACAATTAGAAAAACCCTGCAGTTCCAAGGAAAGAGCTAGAGGACCCTAGGCTACATTACTTTTCCTGAGCACAAGAGCTATCTACCACCCCAAAAATGGTGACAATAGCTTGTTCAGAACACGAAATATTAAAACTGAAAGTTCTGCTGCAACAAGGGAAAGCTACCCGGGGCCAAAAATCCAATCATTTCTTTGACAGGACATGGTCTAGCCACATTCCAAATTTCAGGACAGTCTATCCATAGCTTCTTGAGTTATGTGTCCTATAACAGCCGTTTCCATCAATATCAACTGTTGACTATAAAACTAAGCAATTATCAATGCAGTGCAGAAAGCCTAACATCTGCTTGGCATGAAGTCTTCATTGATAGGCAGCTGTTATGCCAATTAAGCTGCAAGACAAACCCCTCATCTGCTTGGAGAAGTTCAATTCAGCGCACACCCACAAATTTCAATGACTGTTTCAAAATTTTGGGATGATCTCTTAAATTTCCTATAAAGAAAGTTGCGGTGTAAACAAAACAAGGTGCATTATCACACAGGTACCGCTTATCCATGTGCTAAAGTACATAATGATCCACCGAACCAATCATGAGATACAGCTGAAGATAGCACAAACTCATTTCAAAACCTCCTGACAGAAGGAGTCTTCTTTTCCAGAATCGACCACGACAGAATAGTGATATAACCTCTTCCTGGATACCAAAGACACCAATCACAACAAATTGGTAGCTCATTATCTGTAAGGCCATGTTGATTTGATTTTAATTTTTATGGATGATATCCACACGTGCATCAATTTTCGGCTGTTACCAAAGATAAAAATAAGCTTTCAAACATGCTTTAAATGATACAAAGCAGTTCCAAAAGGAGCAATTATCATATATGCTGTGGATGAAAAACATCTATATCAGAAAACATATATTAATATCAGCAACACAGCATCAATTCCAAGGTCAAAGAAGAAAATATAAAAATAAAAAAGTAAAGAATCTATTGTTAGGTATTCAATACTCTGTATATGGTCATTTGTTCAACCTTCCAGACCACTTAATTTCATAATGTCAGAAGGCAACTTTTTTTGGCCAAACTTTTTTTTTATTTGCACGCTTGCTTCAGTTTTAGGGTTCCCAGAGGATGTCATCCATATAATCAAATCAACATGGCCTAAGTGATAATACATGTACGTTGTTGTCGACCCTTTCTGAAAAAACTTCCATACCCAGTGCAATATCTTGTGGAACAACAATAAAAGATGTAACAAAACAAACATAGCTGCCTGCTTTCAATTTACAACTTGTAGGTGGCACTTCTGACCTATGAGTATGAGGAAAGTGGTTGCAGTACTGGATGCAGTGATGATGACTAGTCACAAGGTGGCACTATTGTACAACAAAGGTACTGTTAACAACTGCGGAAAACCTGTAGTGCTAGCTGTTTGACATTCACCTTGCTGTTGTATTATTACAGGCAGTAGGTACTTCTTTGAGTAATGAGGCTGCTGTGACAAGCTCAGGGCATGGCTATTTTACGTTCCTCCTGAAAGATGCTGCAGCTCCAACCAGCATCATATTCCAGAGACTCTAACAAAGGGAACCAGCAGCTCAACTAAGCTGATGCATCATCAGCTATCAAAAACCATTCCCCTTCATCTCAAGCATTAATCTTGCTTCAACGTCAACCTGCTTACCTTGGCCTTATCAGGATCAAGCACTGCAACTCCCTCATAACTGGTAGGAGGCACTTTTGATCCATGTCAAAATCATTAGTGCAGTAGTATTTGCCAACCAGAAGGTGTCCCTTTTGACATGCAAAGCTAAGGCTCCTATACAAGGGGGCCCCCAAGCCCTTTTCCGTAGAGCGTAATCGGCGGTTTTAATTCTACGTACTCCGTAGCGGGACCGCTCGAATTCAACGTAGAGCGTAATCGGTGCATTTTGCGTCGAGCGATATTGGCCCCTTTAATTTAACGTATTACGTAGAAGCTAACCGGATTTTACCGTAAAACGTAATTCATATGAATTGTTCGTAAAGCATAATCAAAATTTCATTAAACTTAATAGTCTACCGGCAAAGTTTACCCGTGAAAATGCATGAAATTGTGTTTCAAAGGGTCCAGATTTCAAAATTTCGCCGGACCTTCATTGCAATTGGCTCACCCCTTCGGCAGTGGACATGGTGAAAATATGTTGCGGGACCGTCGCTCCCAACTAGTAGAAATTTCTTTACCGACCTTAGCTTATTAAACAAGCAAAATGTGCAGGAAATGGTATTTGAGGGGGTCAAGATTTCATTTTTTTCTCTGGGCGGGCCTTGGCCTCTGTGCGACGGCTTGGGTCTCCGGCGCTCACGACTCTCCAGCGCTCGTCGCCCTCAAAAACTTCTCTCTGACAGAAATGTCATTACATTGAGCATATAGTCTGCCAGCAAAATTTTCCCCTCAAAATGCAGGAAATGGTGTTTCAGAGGGTACAAATTTTAAGATTTTCCCGTACGTACCTTGCGACAGTTCGTGCTTTCACTAGTTTCAGCACTCGAAATCTGAAAATGATGTTTGGGGGCGTTGTCCTCAACAGCTTAAACAAAGCTAAAACCTTGTGAATTTCTAATTGAAATGCCATTCAATTAGCTTAGTTTGTGAGCAAAGTTTGCCCTTCGAAATGCAGAAAATAGTGTTTCAGAGGGTCAAGATTTCACAATATTCCCGGGGGAGCATACCCCCGGACGCCCCTAACATTGTCGCGCCTCCGCTTTCGATGCTACAAGTGCTGAAAATTACGTCACATAAGAAATTTGTTGTCGCCGCCTCTGGCCAGCAAGACGGGCGCTTTTTTATAGTCTAAGTAGCTGTTTGAGTCTTGTTGATGGAATCATAAGTTCAAGTTGTTAGATCTCCTCTTCACGTGTTCTGCCGTCGGTGGAATTCAGACAAAAGACAATAAAAATTTGCATGATGCATTTGGAAACTTCGTAATTTAGCGTAGAGCGTAATGAAGCGTCCATAATTTAGCGTATTACGTAGCCGGCCCTCCCGAATTTAGCGTAGAGCGTTGTCGGTACCCCCCCTTGGGGGCCCTCATACAACAACTTGTGAGGAGTTGTGCTGTTCTTGCTCAACAAATCTGTCCAGCATTATCTTATCAATCATAGACTTCTGGGCCAGAAGAAGAAAACATTTTGATAAACTGCATACCTTGAAGTCGTCGCTGTCGACTGCGATGGTCTTGTTCCAGAGGTTCGGCCCCAGGAACGCAGAGGCAATAAGTGTTGGATCTGCATCCTTGGTCCAGTCGAAATGCTTGCGGTCTTTTTCCGCTGTAGGGATAATACAGAATACCATTTGAATATCATGTTCAAAACAAGTTTTAAACTTAAAGTATACACAATGTCTATCATACATACCTCACACAGGATTTAGCTATCTAAGCTTAAGAACTATTGCAGAGTTGTGTTGCAGATTAGGCATAATTGATGAGGAAATTTATATTTCAGTTTTGCTAAAGCAACTTCATACTCACTACAGATATAACTTGCAAAATTGGTTCAAGTGGCAACATTAATGGGTACATGAAATGCAAACCAGGAACTACTTTTCATGCCTAATTTCCATAATTAATGAGATAAATATATGATACCTTAGTGGCTAATGACGGAACATGCACACTGTTGACACACATATCATCAGACATATTTTATATGATTTTGGACACAATTTGCAGAATTATTGAGGCAATCCAACAATAGCTTTCTAAAGGAAATGCAAATTGCAACATATGTGATTTTGACTGATGATGAATTCAGAGGGAGATGGGAAGATCAGGTCTTCAACACACTCCAGGAGCTGGGGGTCCCCAGATCCGACTGGACTGTCTATGCCCAGTGCAGAACAACGTGGTGAGAACTGTCTGAACTGTCTGTAGCCGCCACGCATCAACAAATGATGCATGCGAACAATTGAATTGAATTGAATGAATTCATATAAATCGTGCTTGGCAAATCTGCAAGCCTGCCCTACCTAATGAAATGATTTCATATTTTGGTACAAAAGTGTGTATTTGAAGTCATATATTATGCAAATCTGATTAATAAAAATCATTTTTTAATAACTACAGATCATTAGTAGATGTCAATTTGCACAACCATGAATTTGTAGCTTTCATCATTATGCACATGAAATACATAGTTTCATTGCAGTGGTATGTACGGGAACGGGTTTTCTGCGCGTTAAAAATTTGCGTGTGCGTAAAAAATCTGCGCGTTAAAAAATTAAGTTGGGCATTGAGAAATTCTTAGGCAGAAAAATGTGACCCCATTATAATATTGATATGATTTTACATCTGTTACCTGAATTTTTGGTTTGAAAAGCCACTAATTTTTAGGTCCCTTGGGAATAGGTCAATTTGCATATCCAGAAGATTTCAAAATCACTTGAATTAGACACAAATACATGGAAAAATGACAAGTGTGAGGCTTTATATCATAAGATATAACTGCTTGAGGCTTTTTTTCCATTCTACACGCTTCATTTCATCTTTTCTAAAGCAGATTGTTTCACATGCAAATATCAAACTTTGTTGCGCGTTAAAACTTAACGTTTAAAAATCACTTTAAAACTCCTGGAAAGGGATATTTGTACTCTAGAATGCAACAATATGATACTTAATTTCATTTTGTGTTATCTTCTTCAAGCTTTTAAGTTTAAAACTGCAAAAAAATTTCAAATCCCCAGGGAATCAGCTAATTTGCATATTTTAACACGCAGGTTTTTAACGCGCAAGTTTTAACGCGCAAATTTTAACGCGCACAAAACCCCAACCCGTATGTACCAAATTGCTGTATTTTGTCATAGAAAAAAATAATATTAGGGGCAATAAAACCTGATGACGTCATCAATATGGCCAAAAAAAATCAAATTTAGAATTCTTTCTTGCCCATCTACCAATATTCGTTACGGCTCTATTCTCTCTTTCTTAATTCAATAATGAGAAAATAATATTAGAAGTTCAAAATGCCAATTTAGCCAGGTGGAATACCTTAACATGTGAGAACTAACTGCTATAAAAAGTTTCTACTTGCCAGCAAATGCCTTTCTCCCATAGCATTCTCCTTACACCTTTTAGTTGTTATATAGTCCCAAAAGTCCCTGGACCCCAATGAACCTGTTATTGGTCTTGTTTATGGATAAAGTTTTCCATTGTCATCTAGTAAAACCTGAATATAAACAAACCCAAAATGTTTCTAACAGGCTGATTTGAGTTTTTCAGGAAATGATAAAGAAAATAATCAAATTGACAAAGAAACTGCATAAATTTTGCAACCAAGATTGTGTGTAACTAACTTTTAAGTAAGAGGTTACAGAAATAAAGTTTCCTAAGAATTAGTAAAACTCTACAATACAGTGAGTCATACCAACACCATCAAGAGGTCACTAACCTATAGTATGGATGACCACAAGCTGACCCCAATACTAATTAGCATACCTAGTTAAGATTTAACCTATTGTTGCTACAGTACATGTAGGTCATGTTGACTCAAGTGTTTGTTTTGGCCTGTGAGTCAGTCACGTTTTCCAACATGTTCATCCTGCACATTGTAGAACAGGTGATGTCTGGTGCGCACTGGCCGGGAACGGCTATTGGTGTAATCTAAAAAATGGTCTGATTACCTATGCCACTACTTTTAAATGACTAATGACACTAACAACAATTCCACTGGGTGCCATAATACCACAGTAATAAAAAGTTCTTTTAGGCCTTCTGAAGATTGTCTTGAGCATCTTAAGTGCATAAACCTCAGGATTACTGATGTCGCAATTGCACATCTCTTTAAATCACTCTAAATTCTATTTTTTCTTGATTAAGGCAGCACTATGGCATCTGGTGGAATTATAGAGTTAATGTAAACAAGTCTTACATTTAGTTCTCTTCCATCTACCAGGTCTGGTGATACTAAATCCCCCATTTACAGTGTTAACATACATGACAGATCATAGGTCTGAATTATTGCCAAACATACTCTTCAATCGGTTTCTTCATGGTAACTGAAGGACAGCCAAACAAATTCTAGAGATTGTATTTATATACTAAGCTCTTTGGCATCCTTTGTCAATTCTGAGTTTGTTGATATGGAATGCCTGACACAAAACTTTTTTTTGGGTGTCGTAATTTGAAGTGTCACAAAGGCTGGCTCACACCTTATTCTGTTCCTAGTCGAACTTGGATCCATCCTCTATAATATATATTATAAGTATATAGTATATGCCCCTGCTTGGACTCCGCCTGTCACTTATGAATTATGACTCCAACCTTTTAGTGACAAGCAATTGAAATTCTGAGGCTGAGGCATTAGGGCACACAAGACAGGGAGTAACTCCCCTATTATTATCCTACCCTTCAATTAAAGTCACACTCAAATGTTAAAGTCCCATCAGATGATGCTGCCAGCACGATGTAAAACAAGCTGACATTATCACGGTGCAAAATATAAGCCAAGTGAAAAGAATAAACTTATTATAAAGTGAATAAGATATTATGTAGATATGTGTGTGACAACATGCATGACACCTAGCACAAACAATGTGGGAATTTGTTTTCTTTCTTTCAAGTCTTATACTAACTCTCATTCTGTTAAGGCAGGGCATTGTTGCTCTCTCTGTAATTGCATACATGCCTTTAAATTGAAACATCCTTTAAAGTTTAAGCCCTTACTGAAATGGAGCATTGTATCATTTTGTATTGCTTCCATTTAAAACAAAATCTTCCATTCAGAAACCACACTGTGGAAGAGTCAACATTTCTCTCTCTCTCTCTCTATATATATATATACTGATGACATTTACAGGCTATTCTTAGAGACACGTTATGTACTGTTGTAGGCAACCTTGCACATCACTTAACTCTGAACATAGGACACCAGGTGTGTGGCTACATGAATGGCCTTAAGATGAAAGCACTCCTCAAATCCGTAAGGACACCTACCAAAAGACTTGTTTGCAGTAGAGCATACAATTTTTCCTTTGATATGACAACCTTTGACTAGGTTTCTAAAAATAAAGATTCAATTGAACCATTCTAAATCCATGAAAATTGTGACTATTACTTGTTCTGACACGTTGTACAACTGGTTTTCCATGCCATACTTCATTAAAGATGCAAGAAATTGATAAAATTGGACAAAATATTGTACATGGAGTAACATATGTCACCTGTTTGGGGAAAACTAGGAGTAGGAGGGCAACAAAAATAACGAGAGGATTATGGAAACTGTCATTTCAATCGTCAAGAAGCTATCCCCTCCCTGCCCACCAAAATTTTATCACAATACAAGAATATACTAACAGCAGCCATGCAATTTCAAGCCGATTCAGACGTTGGAATGTTTTTCAGCAAATGCATAGAACCCTGAAACGGCTCCCACAATGCACCAATTTCCCTCTCCACTGTGTATTGAATCAGTTATTATCCAAATTCCTGGAAAACATTTTAAACGACCTTCAGTTTACAAAGTCAGTGTACTGGAGGCTTTGTTGTGAGCAATCCATGCCTCAAGGCATCAGATTACACAGCTTTGGTGGGGAGGATCATGGCAAGTCTTTGTAAAAATTAAACGTATGGAAGCCCAGCTGTCAGTAAAACAGAAATGATTTCCTGCCAACCTTATCAGTTAAACTCTATATCGTACTTCACAGTAACAGTGGCATAACAAGTCTGATAATGACGTTTCAGCAATCTTCATTCATTTTATTACAAACGGGGGCGTTGGTAATTTCAGGTCGCTAGACTGGCTTGACATGCGCTGTAGTCTGGCAGACTCTGAATTACGGGCAACAGAGCAGATGAATATGTTGAACAAAACTGGTTGAAGGCGGCAGAAGTGTTACCAGAAATGTCGATAAAAAGGTCTCCTTGGTCATATCAACTTCAAGAGGGAGGAAAAAAAGCAACATCAGGAATAGAAAAAAAACTACTGGTATGTTGCATTAATTTCATATTAGTCCAAATCATTATTACAGCAATTCAAACTAAAGGCAAATGGGCAAGGGAGCCCTCCGTTTCTTGTTGATCATGGCTGAATACTAAACAGATTGGACTCTGCCAACTCTATAACTTGATGGAAAAAAAGATAGCTTTGATCAGTATGGATAGTACAGGCCGTAGTGAGGCTGTGTTGACATGGCCCAAAGCAAAATTGCTGAGTTTGAACTAGCCTGGATACCAGACCCCAGCCCAGTCTCAAATCCAGACTAGGTTTGAATATGATGCATCTTTCTGCTTCCAACTCCAGACGTTCCCTGCCTGCTGACGAATAACCTGACTGTGTAAATCGATGCGTGGATTGAGATGATGGGACCTTACTGTGACCAGGATAATAAACATCCAAGTAGGTTCAACCCTATGATCTATCTTCTTATTCTTACATTATTTCACATAGATTCTACAGCTACCTTCAGTTTCAAACCTTCATTGCAATTCCTAAACATGCTTTTGAAATACATGTAAGTTCAGGACTCTCTACACTGCAGGAAACTCCTGGTCATCAATCATTTTTGAATCTCCTGTATATGTATACGATGACAGGTTAATGAACCATATGTCAATCCAGTGAAAAAGAATCACTGCCAATTAGAAGCAAGAGCAACATTTCATGAAACTGTCTGAATCTTCCTCAGGGCTGAGTGTCAAAGGCAATGTTGGCCCTGGAGCCCAAGAGCTGGCATGTTGACCCTGCCCTTGCTACTCTCCAAGCAGAGGTTGGTGGGGAAGGTTATGCCCAGCACCTCATATCTCCAGTTTTCTGTCTGCACTCACCAACGTTGGGAAGTGCTTTCAAAAAATGAGAGGTTTGGAAAGATTTGCTAAGGAGGCAATTAAGCACCAATGAAAATTTGTCAACTAAGATTAAGAAGCACCATGCAGTGAGAAGAGTAGAGTAGAGTAACGTTCAAGTTGTTAGAAGCACCAAGGAGTCCATTTCTTGCCGAGAAATAGACGTAAAACAAAGACATCATCAACAACAACAACAGAGATGTGAGAGACAGACAAATTCATCATCTTCCCCACCAACCCCTACTTGGCGAATGCCTGTGTGGTCCATGGGGAGACACTGGGCAATTTACTCACAGATGTTTGATATTAACGTTACTTGGTCTAGCCGACAGGCGTGACAGCTCGACAACATCCTGGCTAAACTTTATAAACAAAAATGGTGAACAGGACTGTTGTCGATCGTTATTATGTTTCTACATTTTGGATGCGCTCGTGTAATACACGAACCATGGACAGGCCGTGTGAAGGCAAAAATAACGCACCCGCCAAATTATGGTGAAAGCTACAAACTGAAAACAAGATGTCAACAGTGATGGAAATCACGAGCTGGCCAGCAGAAAGCTGATTTCCATCAGATATATGCAGCCGACATTTTCCTTCCTCCTGTCGCCAGGAGCGGACCTGTCTAGGGTGGCGAATTATGGCATGTCTGTGTTGTCCACTGGAAAGTTCCAGACACACGACACATTGCACCCGACCAGGAATTTCAGCAGAAAAACACTCACCATTCTGGTTGGGCTCCGGAGGCGGCTTCAGAACGCTGGGATTTTCCAGCAGCGATTTCAGCGTCATGCCGCCAAGATTCGCCGCTATGTTCACCCGGGCCGATGTTCCAGTTGACATCTTCTTCACGGTACAAGCAATTAACCCTTGCAATGGAGAAAGCAACGTGCAAGACGACCCCGATATTTTACGACCTGCAGTACCTGTGCAGGCTGGATCATGTACTTCTAGGAAAACTGGGTAACTCCGCCCATCTGGGAAGATTTCATAAATTATGTTCATGAGGTGATGAACCTGCAGCTGATTGGTCAGCTGTTCGCGGTTAGTGTTGACGTTTCTATGGCAGCTCCTGCGTCTCACGTGCCAGCCATGCGGATTTGTTGGCCGGTGTATGTTGCTCCATCCAGTCCAGGCCCCCTCATATTGAATATGCAAGTAGGGGCACTGATATGGTCTTCAGGGATGGTAGGTGGGCATTAAATAATAACAGATAGGATAGATTTGGGGAAATTGGAAGTCACTGCACAACAACCGAAAGAAGAAGAAGAAGAAGCTGTGCTTTTCATTCCCGATCCCGTGACGACATTACCCTTGATGTTTTCTTGGTTACATCAAGGGCGCTATAAAATAAACAACTTATATCTTGTTCTTACTGGGTCAAGTCTGGGAGAAGATGAAATTGTTCTCAGTCACTACATATTTATCAAGGCAACATGGCAGCAGCACTAGCCAGCAGGTAGCCAAGGCAACACTGACGCATTTCAGTCAATAAGGAATGATGCCGGAGGGAGACAACATAATTTTCGGATTGGAGTGAGGTGGAAGCAAAACATTACAGTACAGTTAGGGCAAGGAGGTTGAAAAAAGGAACCTCCTTGGTTAGGGTAAACAATGGTGGATGCAGGCTAACTAATAGATCCCACATTATTTGAAATATTTTGCATTGCCAATTACAAATGTAATTTACAAATCTGAAGCTATCAATGTTGTTAAATGCACCTGTTTTCTGATCTCCATCGGTGGTCAGTTGGGTAGTTTGGTACTCTCCAAGCAGAGGTTAGGCTCCGGCTGTTTTTCTTAACGTTTTTTTAGTCGTTTTTATCGGGCTTTCTATTTTGTCATTTTTCTTGAAGTACGCTGGCGCAGCCAGGTTTTGACACAGCAAGGTATTAAAAAAAAAATAGAAAGCCCGATAAAAACGACTAAAAAAAAGTTTAAAAAACAGCCTGAGCCTAACCTCTGCTTGGAGAGTATAGTTTGGCCTATGGCTACTGTTTTGCCCAATAGAGATCTGCTTGGAGATAACCTGTCACAGGTATCGGATGATATACATGTTCATTACAGGTAACTTGTTAAAAAGAGTGTCGCGGCCAGTTCTACTACTAGGTTGTGCTCAGACCCAAGAATGAATTTGATGAGATTCCTAGCTGGTTTCTGTAATGTTAACTAATTAATCAATTACTTTTCGGTGTTCCAAAATGCATGATGGTTTGCCATCACTGTCACTTTCAAGGGAGTGTTCATGAATAGTAAAGATAGACTGAAGTGATGTTTTCCTGTAGCTTAGAATCCATTTTATTCTAGCTCCAGTTTGTAGACTATGTGGTTGCATAATTGTACAGTGTTCTTCCATTGGAATGGTTGGGCCTTACGTAGTTGATAAGTTCTGGTGTTAGATATTTCTGGGATTCAGTGAAATGGGAATTGAATTTCTGAATACCTGTTTGAATCCCCAGTGTCATGCTGTAACGTTACTAGATTTGGACTTTGGAATTACTACTGTATTACCCGACATTGCAAATTACTAGTAGTTAAAAAACACAAAATTTCTCAACTTCTGGACCAGGTGTGTTTTCTCAGATGGGTGTGATATGGTTATGAATGAAGTACAATATGGTGTATTCCCCATCACCCTCGGTCCCAGCCCACCTGCGGTTCGAATGACCCTTCGGCCGATCCTACCCGCGGTCGGGCTGGTACCTTAGGTGATACGGAATACTGTAAATGCATTTAAGTTCGCGGAGATTTAATTTCGCAGTAGCGGGAAAATGGACTTTTCGCGGTGGTTTTAAGTTTGCGGTAGCACCATGTATTGTAGTCTCTAACTGTTATGGAAAAATGTTTGCAGTAGTTTTAAATTCGCGGTGAATCGGCCGCCCCGAAACCACGAACATTAATCCACCGCGAAATTTTCTGCATTTACAGTACTATTGTTGTATTCTATATGTTCATATAAATTAGCCAACCGGACGAGCAGTGACTCATGATACACTGTCATCTCTATGTGCATTAGGTCTTGACACCATTTCTGGGACAGTCTCCTAACAAGTCAGGTACAGATACATTTGTACTAAGATTCAGAAAACCAATCAATTGAAACCAGCAGGTTTCCACAGTAAGTACTGATGGCCAGTGCATTGAAGCACCTCAATGACCCCTTATCAAACTGCCTTGACCAAAATGTCTAAGTTTAGAGAGTCATCCAATTTTTTACGCCACTTTGAAGGGTGACACGATTTTTTTCCGAATCACTGACTTTTCTTTCAGTGTTGCATCATCAATTGTTCTCGTATTTTGCCTGTGGCCATCATACCCATAGTCCTGAAAGTCCTCTTTGAATCATTTCAGCTACATTAAGCAAAAGTGCTACTGTTATCTGTAACACTGCTTTAACAAAGAGCAAAGAGATTGTACAGAAAATTCTCATAAATGTCTTTGCATTACATATGTTCTCAGGACTTGGCATCATGGGCCACAGAACCATAGCAAAATCATCCAATCCAGGCATGTAACCTACAGTACGTTGACCTACGTAGCCATGTACAGGACAAGACATGCAAAGGAATGGATGGCCATGACTCACTTTCTGGGACAGGGAGATCGATCACCTGAACGGGCAGTCTCTGCTCTTCCTGCATCGATCTCTGAATTCAATTTTGTAAAAAAAAAAGCACCTTTTCCCCAATTTGTTTCCCTAGTGAATGACATGTAGGGCAGGTATGGAAAACAATATGTCTGGGTTAAGATAAGACCCACTGGGTTGTTAGAATTTGGACATCATAAATGTTACATTGGTAAACTAGAGTTCTACACATCATACCTTTAATTGCTGAGTGTTTCTTTTTGATTATGCAAAACAGCTCCATTTTCTTAAATCATATCAGTTATGTGATCTTCTATGCCCAGATGACAGAAGTTGTCCAAAATAATATAGCAGTCTTGTCTTAACCAAGAATGCCCTTCTAACCTTTTCTCACAATCTCACAATCCAACCCCTTTGAAATTTCTTGAATTACTCTTTTGGCTCCAGTAGTTCCCCAAAAGCCCCTGAGGGGTAGAAAAACCTACACCATTTTCTCTCTTCCTTAATAACTATTTACTCCCAACCTGGTAGCAGGTCCAGAACACAAGATATCAAAACCGGATGTTCCACAGCAGCACTCACCTCACCTCACCTACATGAAGTCCCATCCTCATCCTCATCAAGAGGGTCAGGGACCATGGTTGCCTCCAGCACAAGTCTTCGCCATCCCTAAATCTAGTCATTTTGGGGTCTCATCACATATGGCTTATATGTCAAGATTATCTATCCAGGCACTCTCGATGTATACCGTCCATCCACATACAAACATAAAACAAAATTCAACCTTGTCTACGAAGATAAAAAAGTGTAGTATGATACTTGTCATACAACACCTTATAGTCCTGGGTGACAGTTCTTTATAGTGTGTAAAGGAACAATACCTTAATGTGCCTTAGGGCATGGTGGGTCATAAATTTTGAGTCATAAATCTGTAATGTTTTTTGATCACTTGACAGCTTGTTCGAGTGTCCTTGAACCTTACACTGTAACCTTTGGGTGGTAGGACTATTATGTAACCTTAGGCCACACTGACTTAATTGTGTGGATGACATAACGTTACATAGTACATTGATTTTTTGCCTGTTCTGAAAAAAACAAACCAAACTGTGGCCTCTTGTCACCCAAGAGCATCCCTGGTCAATCAGAAATTTATGGTTGCCAGAGGATCTGCTCTCCAGGGTAAGGGGCACATGGTCAGGGCATGGGGCCACAACACTCTTGTTCCCTCTTTAAACAAGATTGAAATGGCATTAATTGTCTATTACAGTCTTGCTAGTGGTGAACATAGGACAAGTCAAGCCTGGGAAAGAATGGACTGGATGTTTAGTCCTGTGGATTATATAGCAGCATTTTTTTTACTGAATTTTTCTTTTTTTTTCACTCGCTTGACTTACATGGAGCAGCACCGACGCTGTGAGGCAGAGACTAAGAGACGGTCTGCCTAAACACCACAAACGACCACAAACGACTCTAATATGCAGTGTATATGGGCCAGAAACCTTGTGTGGCGCTCTGGAGACATTGTTTACACATGAATTTAAAATAAACGCAGCAAGTCCTACGTATTCCCCAGTTATTTTAAGTTAGTCCGCCGGTTTCAAGATCGAAGCAATTCTTGACCACCATGTTGGATCGCCCGTGCTAGGGGTCTGCATGGGGAAGTTCTCGATACCTTCCTCGGTTCCATAGACGACATGGCGATGAAATTATGGAAGCTGTTGGTTCATAGATTATAGCATGGCACTATTCTATCATTGTCAACTTATAATACTTGTATACTAAGTGTTTTTCAGCCTCAAATGCAAGCATGCATTCATTGACAGCGCTTCGATCTTGAAACCGGCGGACTAACTCGAAATCACTGGTGAATACGTAGGACTTGCTGCATTTTTTAAATTCATAAATGTATAAATAATGTCTCCGGAGCGCCACACAAGGTTGTTGACCCATCTGCATATTAGAGTCGTTTGTGGTCGTTTGTGGTGTTTCTGAGTCGTTTGTGGTCGTTTGTGGTGTTTAGGCACACCCACTAAGAGACAGCAACAAAAAGAGTGGCTCCTCCTCCCTTGCTTACCACCCACCTCACTGCACTATAAAGATTTTAGTGTTCCAGACTTTTCTGTACTGCCCTGGGCTTGAGTAGCCACATGAGACATTGTCACACACAAGCAGCAACTGAGGCTGATCTGACATGAACTTTTAATGCTTGGCCAATGCGAATGCCGATGATGATGATGATGATTTACAAGGAATTTTACACCATGATGGCAAAAAACAGATACAAAGCTTTGGCCCCACGAGTATGACGTACACTGATGAATCAGAATAGTTACGCATCAATGCCAAACACTTAACTGCAACAGAGACCTTTCATACTGCAGAAACCAACAATACTGTTTCTCAAGTCACTGACACACTCCTGCCAACAGAGGGTTTCCATGGGGAACTATGAATAACACAATACTAATCAGGGTTGTAACAAACCAGGGCTGTCTCCAGCTTTG
Source organism: Branchiostoma floridae (assembly GCF_000003815.2). NCBI lineage: Eukaryota > Metazoa > Chordata > Leptocardii > Amphioxiformes > Branchiostomatidae > Branchiostoma > Branchiostoma floridae. The sequence goes on along the minus strand of NC_049985.1, from coordinate 12,739,255 downwards.
AATATTTTTCTGTCTCATTCACATTTTTTCATAAAAACTTTCAACAATTTCATGTTGGGAAGTTCATATTTTTTGGCCAGTTGGGTTAAGTTTTTATTTGTCCCGAGAGGCAACTTTCTATCCTAGAATGGAGGAACATGTATAGGAGATAGCCCTGGGTGATTTAACATTGTGGTTATCAAATTACAAAAGGGTGGCAATCTTGACCCATAACTATGACTGTGTCAGCCATGAAATGTTTTGACAAAAAGATACTAAGAATTCGGTGTCTGATAGTTGAGAGGGGAAGATAGAAAGATTGTGAAAAACAAACAACTTCAATGTTGTTAAGTATCAAATCAATGGTAAGTACAGTTAAACCATTATTTTCTCGCAAAAGGAGTATAATACAATCATATATCAGGTAAAGGGTAATCACTGAATCACAATGGACAAAACAGTTGTCATAAAAGCTTTGATTTAGTGGTGATTATTCAGGGCTTTTGTTAGCTTGTTTCGCATATCCAGTAAACCATGTCATGGAGTTTATACTGGCAAGTGTAAGCTTTTATTTGACAGATTTATTTGACCAACTTACACAG
>NC_049985.1:12727071-12737527 GCF_000003815.2 Branchiostoma floridae | reverse complement strand
TTGTACCGTACTTAGTCTACCGGTGCTCCTTAGACTCACTACCATAAAAAATACTTTTTAGGGTAGTGAGTGTAAGGAGCCCCGGTAGAATACGGATGGTACCCAGGCTAACACTGGAATGGATCACTACCTTTTGTTGTGTGTGGTGGGTTCTTGTGACTGTCTTAACAGGACCTCCATTTATGAATGTCCTATCGAAGGGACGTCCCTAACTGGAGCTAGGTACTCATTCATACCTTGAGTTGAGGGAGGAAATTTATATTAAGGGCCTTTCCAAAGGACACAACATGGTGACCTGTCAGGGATCAATGTTCTTTTATCAACAGCCCTAACCATAAGGCCAGTATGCCACCTTTGTGATAGGATTGGACACCTGAGTAATTACCTCAATTGCATATCCTGTGTAAGTTTTAAAAGGTTTTCTTACATTTCAATGCGCTTCAATGCTACTGATGTTTGTCCTTTTAAACGCTGAAAAGTAACATCAATATCATACAATCATGCTAAAATAAGGTTGGAAAAAAACTTTAAACTCAGTTTAGTGCCATGGAAATCATCATAATGGCAGATAACAGGTAAAAAAGTTGAACTTACCATATGCCAGACGTCGCCTCCGCATCCATTCAGCAATCATTTTGCTTGACATGTTCTACTCGGGCCCTTTTGCTTCTGTTTTATATATCGCTCTTGACAATTGTCAGAGAACTCCAGCACCAATCTTTTTGGATACCGCATGCAAAAGTGTATGAAGCAGCACTGGCTGGTACCGCACAACCGGACTCTGAGGAATTTGAACTTATTCTTAACGGGTCATGTGCCGACGGCACTTTTAATTGAATATGGAGAGGTCACCTTTGATCTGAAATGAAATCATATGCAAATTATGCCTCATATTGAATCCGGAGTGGTCAATTCTTAAGTGTTCAAGTTCACTTTCTTGAGAAATGAAAAAATCACATTTTGAGTTTGACAAAGTTTTTGCCATTGGACTACAGAAATTTTCTACATGATGGTTAATATGGGAGGGTTGACCACGATTAAATTAGGCAGAATTAAAACGTCTGATGACACCGTACTGAAGGTCATGCGTAGCCCCAAGACACTAAGTCGTTTTCACCAAAGGGCAAGGCTCCCATTTGTCAACCCTTTCACTCTCTATTGTTATTGAGTAAACAAACTTCTGAAAAATCTAACTCTTGGCATAATTCTGCCTGATACACATACATGTTAATTATTGTTATAATTTTCTCCACTATTCCATTTTGCCTGGTCTATGCTGTAGATTAAAAACAACAGACATCTCTACAAACTTGTGAGTCACCTACCCCAAGTTACAAAATCGCTCAGATTAGAAATATTGTGCACAAAAACAATATGTATAGTTTTGCATACTTCTTAGAACTGTAGCACCACTTTTTCCATCTGTGGTCCTTTTATTTATTGGTGCGAACTCAAATTAAGTATGCACCCCAACTTTTGCAACAACTTGTAGCACCTTTTGAATTTTGAAAATTTTGAAAAGTGCATAGTAATTTAAGAAAATACAGTAGATATACCAGTTTCCCACGCTGTCACAGGGACCAAATTTTTGATCGAGTGAAATAAGAGGTGTAGTAACTTATGGCCTCAGGGGCAGAGGAGTCGTTATTATCCTTAGTAACAGCAATTACGTAACAGCAATGAGGGTACTGTAATTACACTGTCAATGTCTTCCCTGCACATCTAATCGTGTGTAAAATTGGCCATTCTGAACTATGCTTGACTGGAGTATTTGTGGTAAAAAAAATTGAAAAGAATTGCAAAGATGATTACCCCTTACAGAAAACAAAAAGTCTTCTTTTTGTGTGTCCACTCTACCTCTAACAATTTTTTTTACTAGCATTGGCTTTTAAATAATAGGTAGATTGCATTGCGTGCCACATGACTTGTCTGCATGCACTTTTGTCAAAGGGCCTACTGAGGGCCTAATGCACATCATATTAAACATGGTGTTTCTGATCTTATTTAACATTGCTTGATGCATGTCATACCATAACCTGCAAAAGTCCACTTTTGCTGTGTTCGCTCTGATAAAGCAGCTTTAAAAGTAGCCCATAACAGGTTATACTGTTTTAATCAGCAGTATGGCTACAGCTGAGTTGAAGGAACACTGATGAATGTTACAGGGATGCAAAGATCAAGCCTTCCACATTTTCCTCAATGACTTTTGAATTGACTTTGGCATTCTATGACATTAGTAGCCATTTTCCGAATATTTCGGTTGCAATTTACGACATATACCAGTATTTGCTCATTTTGCAACTGCTTTATATTGATATAATTTTACAGTATGGTCAAAACTTTTGGAAATGGACAGAAATTGATGTGTGTGCAGATGTCATCCATGTCAACAGGGCCTAAGTTTGATTCAAATGAGGGGATCCATTAAGCATCCTTTGATGATAATCCAGGAAAAAGAAAGAGATAACGGCTAGATATCATTCATATCCTGCTCAATTCCTGACTATGGGCAGCAGGGATTTGCCTTCTGTCAACACACAAAAAGAATGGTCAAATCGTGATGTTACAATGCTGATTTTGTAAAATGTGGCCAATGCATATTCAGTCCTAAACAATTGCTATATTTACCCTTTGTTGAATTTTCACACTTATACACCCCAATGATATTGCCGTTAAGGTGTTGTGCTGTAGAAAGATGGTATCAAAGTTATTGTTCTGCTACAGGTACATCCTGCATTGTTTCATAGTTTGAGGGACACCTTTTTTTTGTAGATATAACAGATTTCTCATTTTACAGCTTCAGCGAAGGAAATCAAAACAAACATAAGGTTATGTGGTGCATGGTTGTCACGACACTCACTATCCGGTTTATCGTTTGGTGTTCCCTAGTCTCTACCAGACTCCGGGTCGCTGGAAAAACGTGGAAATGGAACAAATAAAGGAGTAAGCCGGCCAGAGGAGTGTAGAACAGTATGCGACCTAGTGTTCCCTGGCCGGCTACACTCCTCTGGCCGGCTTACTCCTCTATTTGTTCCATTTCTACGGTTTTCCAGCAACCCAGAGTCTGGTAGAGACTATAGGTGTTACCTGTCACGCAAGGGTCAATGTTTGACTTGCTTACACATAGACGCAGAGGCTGGATGGCAGACTGCCAGATGCCTCTGTCTTTCAGATTGGAAAATGCATATCATTGCTAGTGTCTATAGGATAACAGGCCCCTCCTAAAAGCCAGCTGAAGTCTATTTGGCCAATTTCGGCTACATGGTGAAATGGGAAGTTTTTGTAGAGGTTTTATGTTTGCAGTTTTTGCAGTGACCTCTTCATATTCAACTTAATGCCACCACAAAAATGCTGTTTTGGGTTGGAAACAATATTTTTTCAGTGACCCATGGAGTCTGGTAGAGCCCCTTTACAACCCAGCCCACTAACAGCATACCCTATAGCTGCTTAATTTACCCCAAAGAGTACACAAGGACGGTTGGATGTTGGATCTATGGAGGGATGTCTGGATTCTGGAGAAATTCTGGCCTGCATTGTATGTCATCTGGCTTCTTCTTTCTTGCAGACAAATATTATGGAATTATGACACAAAGTGTTGATGGTCCAGTCACTTTGATTTGTGCACATTGGTACTTGTGCACCAGGTGGCATATTACAAGTTATTATAAGAATCTAATAAAGAATTCGGATAACTACTTTTGAGAAATTAGCAAGGAGAATGGTAAAGGAACTGGAAATCAAAAGTATTATTATGGTTCACTGAAATTAGGAACAATGACAATGAAGTTTATTGCATATTCATTGCATATTCATGCCCTCCTAGGGCTAAATGCAGTAAGTCGCATACAAAGAGTCTGATAAGTAAGCTATTCTATGTTCTACTTACGACTATATTTCTACATGCTTCCTCCCTCTTCTTAAAACATGTGAAGACGAACTTACAGAGTTCTTCTATCAAATCATAGTTAACTGATGTCATTATATATTTGAAAAAGTCTTCTTTTGTTAGTTGTGCATATTTCTGTTTTGCAAGCGTAGTACTATTAACAAAGGTATTGCGTATATCTTTATACGGTGAGCATTCTAGAAGAATATTGAGAGACTTTTACAAGTTGAAGCGGTCTCTTGACAATTGTAAAGATGCCTAGCGTGGTAATACATGTACATTGTACACATACATGCACATTTCATGTGGCTTCCCTGGCCAAAGGCCTGGGGGTTATCCACACGACCTCAGGCCACCAGTGAGTGTTTCCCACGACTGTAGACTGGGTTTCCTTGACATTTCATTAATGGTGCACACACCAGTTCTTCCATGGCTGGGTCTGTGGCAGTGCATGGCAAAAAAGTGAGGAAAGTCTCTAGGGTTGAGATCACATTTCTCACAGTCTGCTGCGGAATGACATCAAATATTATAATAATATAATAATAACAACGTTTTTCACATTTTTCTTGACATATAAAAGTAATGTTTATTCCCTCTAATTCAGCAAAATTAGAGAAGTTGAATAAACAAAACTCAGTTGGTCTTGTAGCTGAAGAGATATCCTCTCAACCCATATGCAGGTATTTTGCTTTTAGGACAATTTACTGGTAGAGTCAGTTGCTACACTTGCAACCCAACACAAACTGGGGTGTGCCCCCTTACAGCTTGAATTCTAACCGGTCAATTAAGTCCTTCACCGGTGATTTTTTACTTGAAATAAATCAGCCCTAAGGGTCGTCCTCATGGGCTGAGATGCATGGGTCAAAATACTGTAGCTTTGTCAAATGTCAATGAGCATGCTTTCAAACAAGCCATGATGTTTAACAGTTAAAGTCTTTTATGCATTAGTTACACTTCTGCCATTACACTAAATCTCCATGAAACACATGGCTTGGCAAGAAAAGTGGTTTAAAAATTTAAAGTGTTTCATTGGTAATCTTTAATAACATGCAATGGCATGGCTTTTAATAGCCGGCTTTTACATGTTCTAGATACAGTCAAACCTGGATTCTGAAACCACTCAAGGGGCTGAGGGAAAATGGCAACAGGTGGTTGCCCAGGACAGGTTGGGGTTAGCTAGTATGTAAAAATGGACAGGACTGTTTAATGTGGCTGGGGAGAGGTTGTTGCTTGCACCAGGTGCTTGCCTAACCAGGTTTGACTCTGAAATACAAAGCTATTGGCCTTCCCATGTGTCATTGCCCCCAATAATCTGTAATGCAACAGCATGACATGTACAAGTGCACTGTATTTTCTACTGTAATTGAGGAAGCAAATAACAATCTGAGCACTTATGTATCATGTTGTCTGGATGTTACAAATGAATTGCAATTAATATCCACCATGTTCTCAGCATTATGGTCATGCCAATTCATCATTGCTGACAGTGATTCTATACTTCATTTATCCTTTGAGATTTTCCCGAACCATTGAAGTCTTGTGTAATTTACATCTAGATTATGATAGAATTGAAATTCATGAGTCCGGATGTGCCCGTAATCAACACTCTACAGATGTCATTACAGAACATTTTGTTTTTCAGCTCAGTGGATATCTTCAAAGGGCATCTTCTGAAGCTAGAATGTTTTCAGTTCTGCCCTTCTTCCCAATAATGGTACAACCATGACACAAACACTGACGTCACGGTATCCAGGACAGCCACTTGAAAACACTAATTCCAGGCTTCCTGTAGAATCTGGAAGGCTGTTTTCAATGTCACTGTGGTCATAGAATAGCACACCGAGAAAGTCTGAATAATATTCAAAAGGCTTCTGTAAATATTCTTTCACACCCCCAGAATATTTGCATGCCGTGTGTAGTAGGACAGAAATTGAAATTTTGATAGTCTGCAATTCCAATCTTTAAATAAATATGCATATGACAATACATAAAATTATATGTATTAGCCATTTTATTCAAGAGAAGACTCCAACAATTGAAGTGAGTGTGCACAAGCTATTATGAATGTTACAGATTTAATTTTAGGATCTTACAATGAATGTGCACAAGACATTTTATACTTATAGATAATGCAGGGGAAGAAGAAAAAGGGACTTTTACAAATATGTATTCAACGGTGTATGCACGCACAAATACACACACACACACACACACACACACACACACACACCACACAGTCTTGCTGATGCTCTCAAATTATTAGTAGGACTCATACAAATGTAGCTCTACACAAATGTACCCAGTATCCTAATGTCTTTCATCTTCCTTAAAGCTGACGTCAGAAAAAAAAACATGACAAAAGAGATTCTGTCTTGAGATGCCTTGCAGAAATTTAATGATCTTCCCTCTGACGTTACGATTCCTGGAAACCAGTTAGCATTTTCCCAATTTGGATCCTGTACGTTGCCTAACAATACAGCATTTGACAATGTGTACTTCAGCTATAAGCCTGATGCAAGTACCCACTATTCTGCACGTACTTGAAAACATTCTATGGGAAAAAGGAGGAAATTTAGGTCAGTTCAGTTTAGAACTTTAATTAGTACAGTACTAGTACAACTGTAATCTTGAGATGTTTTGCTGGTTTTGCTTTTATAGTTTGGGCAGTCAGCTCATGCTGTGAAATTATAACATACAACTAATGTAATTGCACTGGGATGGTAATACAACACTGTTTCAAATTTAAAACTCCACAAAAAACTCCTAATAAAAAAAATAAAAACATGTGCACAACTACAGCAGGTACTGTAGAAAGCATCTGGCTAGGCAGTGAGAGGAAAGATGAACCAACAGATTCAAAACATGAAAGATTTCAGTGCCTTGAGACGCTGTCTTCTGCAGAATTTATCTATACCCATTCATGGGCCAGTGCAGCTTAGGTATAGTTAGATACACATATAAAGGATATGAAGGATATGACGTCTTTAGTGTAGAGCCCTAATAGTGCACTAGTCTGGAGAGGTTCTATGCCTTCTGGACTGTATAATTTTCACTATTGCTCAATGAACTGCTTTTTCATGCAGCATTTTCAGATAAAAAGCCAAAATGATTTTATCAATGATTCCTTCATGATAGATCAGATGCTCTTTCAAGCTGGTGTGTTGGGCTGGAAGACAGCTATACCAGAGGAACAAATCAGATTCAGACTTCTGCTCTGGCTAACAGAATGAACATATTCTGTAGCCTCCTTCACCGGCCTCTCTGGGAAGCTTGGCAATTTTTTTTTTTTGGGGGGGGGGGGGGGGGGGGTAGGTCGATTCGCGATTTTTAACCGGGAATATGCCGGGAAAGGAATATATGCAGGGAAAGGAATATACACCGGAAAGCTTGTACGGGCTATAGGCGAAATTGGCTTCCCAGTAGGCCTGCTACTCTTCGGCATCTACAAAGCCCTATTAAAAAACACTTATCACCATTTGGTATGGATGTGCGAACTTCCCGTCATAAACGCGTCCAGCACTGGCAGCCCGGCACACGCCCCGTCGCGCGATGACCCGTAACTTTGTAACGGTCGTCGGGTCACGCATTTCAAAACGGCTCATTTGAAAACGAGTACTTACCGTAGAAAAACTCCGCTGAAACTTCCCATCATGTACGAAAGAGCTTCCCCGAGTTGAGGGAAGGACTATCCCTGGCCATTGCTGTGGTCTGCGAAGGCAATGATTGTTTTGTTGGCCTTGCTTACGTATACAGGCCAAGGCAAGTCGCTCTGCTATCAGATTTTGCCGTCGATTGCCAGAGAACTCACCATGGTCATCGTCATCTCGCCACTTCATGCCCTTGTTGCTGATCAGGCAAGGCTTGTTTGCACTACGTGTGGGAAACCGTTTTTTGTATTTTTCGAGATCGAGCGACCGTCTTTTTACGGCTCTCGCCCCCCTCCCCATTCAGATTGCCGGTCGGATCATCGATGGTGTATGAAAGTATGTTTTAAACCCACTGGAAAAAATGTTTTACACTGATCTGAAATGTAAGTTGTGCACGTGTATCAATTATTCAAACTGTTGTATCAATTATTGTAACTCTGGAAGTGACAAAGGCAGGCAGCGTGTGCACGGTTTCCGGTAACGTTACGTAGGTTTGTGGCACGCTTCGGGGTGGCCGTGCACTATTAACGTTGAAGTGTGAATTACTTCTCGCGGCAGTGTGAATAACTTCTCGCGAATACATTAATTGGCCGTCTGAAAGGCATTCTTAATCATTATTGCGTTTGTAGATACCGAAGAGTAGCAGGCCTACTGGGAAGCCAATTTCGCCTATAGCCCGTACAAGCTTTCCGGTGTATATTCCTTTCCCTGCATATATTCCTTTCCCGGCATATTCCCGGTTAAAAATCGCGAATCGACCTACCCCCCCCCCCCCCAAAAAAAAATTGCCAAGCTTCCCAGAGAGGCCGGTGAAGGAGGCTACATATTCTGTATCAGGTCAATAACACCCACTGCGAGCTCAATGGTTCGCCTGGCATTTCGGCTCTTTGCTTACAAAGAAAAATCAGTGTTGACTTAACTGCATCAGTCAGGCTTGTGTATCTCCGGTTATTAATTTTGCCTCATTTGTCTTGTTTCACATCTTGTGGATGAAATGACAAGTCTTCAAACAATTAGATGAACTAAATGAGATTATGAGCAATCTGGGCAAATGATTTCTGCACAATGTTTTTCCAGGCAGTTATATAGTGGCTGAACAATTCAGACTCCAGGCCCCTAACAGGATGAGCATATTTTATACGAGGTTTATGACACAGTGAAATGAAAGGCGTTTTCTTCTAATCTTTAAATTATTTCACAAAATCACTGCTTTTATATAAATGCACCTGGCAGGCTACGTGTATCTCTGATTTTCACGTTTGGCCACAAACCAATTTAATTTATTGAATCTCAGATTTGTAAACAATTGTATAGACTGGGCAAAGAAATGAAATAATTTTTTTCTTCAAAATTCTGAGGCAGAGAGAGGCGCGTACATAACTTACGTTCTATAAGCTCTATCGAATAAAAGTACCCACTGGAATAAAAGTATCCCCTAGAAAATTACCAAATTGACCAATATGCAACAAAATAGCATATTTAGTAAAAATCAATTTTCGCTGATGGAAGGTATGGGACCAATACTGTTGCATGTAACACTTCTTTTCATTGACACTTGGGCTGCAAAAATTTGGTCATAATGATGAGTCTGGTCTGGACTTTGTTAAATGTTAATCAAGGTGTAAATCTGGATGGCATTTGCAAAGTAAACTAAATTTTCACTAAAATATATTCAACAACAATCCACCAATATAATGTTGGGTAGATATGTTTATTCATAATATACCATATACATGTACATATGTACACACGCACACACAAAGGTGGTTTGGAAGATGTAAATAATACACAGTAGCTGATCCATAACAAAGATGGCATCACAAGGTAAAGGATGGTTATTTAGTGCAAACCTTGTTCTTTTTATTAAGTCATGATGTTCTTTTTAAATAGTCATGTTGTTCATTGAAAACAGAAAAACATTGTTTGGAAGTGCACATCACCTAAATCATTTACTTTGATAAAAGTGCATGCATTATATCTTTATATTTTACTCCTTGTAGTAAATTCCAGTGCTGGAAAAATGAGCCTAATGCCATCTGATCTGTCAATCAAGTCAAATATTTGGTGAGAAGTTTACCTCTGAAACCAGGAGGAAGAAAACCGCTTCATTCCCACAAGAACATAACTGAAGTACATTTGCAGCGAACAGTGTTTGAGGACACATTCTAAATGTGAGGTTAAGGCTCCTTCAAGAGACAACCTCAAACAACACTTGGACAAGAATAGCTTTCTTGTGATAAGTGTCCCCCTAGAAGATAAACCTTCCACTGCTAGAGCACACATGCATGTAAGGCTGCTGTGCCAAGAGATCAGTCTTCCAGATATCACTTTGACATTGGCTGACACCAGATTCTAGGAACTGAATGCAAATTAGCTGGCAAAGGAATATGGAGGAGTTCTCAGAAGTTTTGCATAATTCATAGATCTCTTGGAAAGTTACAAGCCCTGCATGTAGCCTGTAATACCACCAATTTGTCATTTCCTGCTAAATAAGATGACATCTCATGTAGACAGCAATATTTATGTGCAGATCTTCAATGTAAAATTTCCCAGATTTTATTTGTGATTTTTAGCCTACCTAAAAGAAAATGTCTTTCTTCCAGACAAATTATACATGTTTTATTGTTCACATAGTTGCAGTCTGTATCTGTATCATATAATGATGTAGCTAGAACTTATTTTGCATTCTCTATCAACAGGAATCTTAGAAGTAGAATGTTGTATCAACATTTTAAGATTATAATCATTTTCCTGCCAAAAGGACAACACAATTCTCCAAAGATTCATTAGAGGTCCAAAAACTTGTCACAACTGACCTGTGGCTATGTATCATGAACTAAAATGAAGGCTCTACATCGTGTAAGAAATGTGATGCCATTGAATTAGGAATCAGCTACATGAACACTACAGCAATGAGACTATC
>NC_049985.1:12724140-12726971 GCF_000003815.2 Branchiostoma floridae | reverse complement strand
GTCAACATCGACATGTAGATCTGTCTCTGAAACTTATAGACTGTAACCTTTTTATCAAAACATGTAGTATTATAACAAATAGAGAAGATCGTTAGGTTTTCAGAATTTCTTTGATATTTGGCACTAACCTGTCTAAAACTTAGCCTTAGAATATACCACAAGGGAACAATCCAATCTTGGTCTGCAGTAAGTGTTGCCTTGCACCAACCGTATGTGAATTTTCAATTGAGGTATAAATATGACTATTTATTTCAAGACATGGAGTGGCAGCTATAATTGGACTTTATTGCCTTTCCATTTGAGTCAGCTAACATGATACTGAAAATTGTATCTATAAAAATAGGTTTACACTATGAACTATCTAAATTGATTATCAGAGGCAAATAAAATATAATATATATATATAAATGGAATGAGAGTGTATTACTTGTTTTTAGAAATATCAATGTACATAATAGTATAACTAATTTTTGCACGAAAGTCATGTAACGTTATGTCCAATAAATTTCTTTCACTCAACCTACATAAACAATAAAAAGACACACAAAATGCCGAAACTGTTAGAAGAAAAAAGCATTTTAAAATAAGTAGATGCCTCAAATATATGAGAAGCTGCATTTGGTGAGTACTGTATGAAACATCTTTTTAAACATCCAAGGCTTAGTTGAATCTACTGTCAATTTGTTATAAAGAGACCTACAGAAATTATGTACATCTTGAGCGATTTGCATTATGACAATTTTGGAAAGTTGCTATCTTTTGGCTAATTTTTGCTACCATTCAGTTGTTGAAGTCAGTTGAGGACGCGATTTATGTGACAACTACTATCAGTTCATATTTGATAGTTCATACTTATGTTAATTTACAGTCTGTACACTCGTTTGCTTAAGGACAGATATTTACTAGATATTAAAACTGCATGATTTAAGAAAAAATGGAGAGGGGAGAGGTAATTTGAAAACACTTTCTTATCTATACATGAACCTCTTGATTTAAAAGATAACATACATGCGATTTTCTACATGTAGAATATCCCCGTCTGACATTTCTTTACGTTCTGATGCACTCGTCCATTAGTGGTGTACGTGTGTGAGGTAAATGTACCTATGGCGCCCACTCAGCGTGTTACGTGTCTGTCTCGGGTAACTCAAGCCCCTCCTGTATGCCTGGCATGTGCTGAACGCCTGAAACGGGATGGATCCAAGATGTGGTCTGCGTCACATGGCTGCAAAGGAACAAGAAAAACATCCTCTTAACACCTTTCATCCATCAACTCGATACCTTCGAACTTTCCTTAGCTAAATGCCATCATGGATAATGGTTTCCCTGTTGTAAAGTAGGAGCGTGTTTGTTACATCGCAATGGCATAGCAGTTCAAACCCCACCACAAAATACACCATGATAACGCTTAAAGCAGAGGGCAAAATAATACACATCAATTTTTTACACTCTCTTTCCAGAGGCTGTGACTGCTCAGCAACTGCTCAGCAACCAAAGACTTGATAGATCACCAAACAAATAGTATACAAAAAGAACAAGTGTTTTTTTAATCATTTTGCGTCTTTTAAATCTTATTTTATCATCCTGCATCATAATCTAATAGTGAAATCAGGGGTCATTTAAATACAATTTTGATCACTGTTTGGTCGCTTTACAGCCTTGTGGAAAGGGAGCCTTATAGGTAGGTTCAGGGTATTTTTTTCTAACTGAACTTGAATGTATATCTATGCAGAATGAGAAGGAAAGCATCTACATCACTTTATGATCAGCAGTGTCCAGTAGCCTAGAACTTTACCATGTTAATAGGGAAGAGTTGCTCTTAACCTATTCACTGACTCGCTTCAAATTTAGTGTTCTCAAAGGGTACTTCAAGAGAGTTTGCTAAGCATGCTTTACCTCATTTGCCAACACGTCTAATACTTATACATCAAAGTAAAATCTAACAAGTTTTGAGTAAAAAAAACTTTAATTCATTCTAGCACTTAATCTACAAGGTGGCATAGATAGCTAATTGTACTCAGTACTTCCTTGCGTCTATTTCCTTCCATTACTCCACTGTCAGTGTTATTACATGTATCTGTATTTGGGCTGTACCTGCTAAAATCTACCATCAGACCCATCCTTAAAACCCTAAGCTCTTACAGTCTGTCAAGAATATGTTTGTGGAGACCTAAACTGACTATTGAATTTGTCAACTTTGGGACACCATCTCAATATTGTCATATATATAAAGTATTTCATCTTTAAAACGCTCTTAAATATGTAGGTGGATAGAATTCAGCACCAAGGACTGAATGCATTAATCAATGTACATTTCAGTGCCTTTTCCCACGCACAAACATACATGTACGGTGTCATTGACCTTCTGTGGAAGTCAATCAATCTAGGTCACTTCCTCCTGCTTCTAAACAGTTAAACCTTGACATATCACAAACCATGCATGTCCTCTAAACTGCTTCGTTCAAAAGGCCTCTCCCATATTGTTATGTCCGAGAAGGAGGCCAGTGACAGGGGTATTGTTAGCTCATGAAAAATGGAGATATAGTTTTGGGTGTGTCTGTCTGTCTGTGTTTCCAGATTTTCATAGCATAACTCAAGAACCTAAGGATGAATTACAATGATATTTAGTATGTGGGTAGGTGTTGGGAGACGAAGGTAATTTTTTGGCCTTCCTGGTTTGTGACCCTGGTAATGCAGCAGAAATTATATTTTTGGTATCTTTTGACAAGGATGTGCTATGGTCTTCATTTTTGGTGGCAGAGAGCATTGGCATAATACCGGTAGTAAGTATGTTTTGGTCCCCTATGTTTACTGGAACTTAAAGAGATCTA